>NC_050448.1:88128404-88415904 GCF_903995425.1 Onychomys torridus | reverse complement strand
TCATTAAACTAAGTCTTTGATAAATGATAAATAAATGATAATGTTGTCTTTGACAAATAATACAGCATGTTTTATCTATATTTTATATTGTCAGATGCAAAACCAAGTATATAAAACTTCTCATTTTAGAGTCACATTGCGTGACAGACAAAGCCTTGGATCTGTCATTAGCTGGAAAACTTTCAAATCTTGATTTCCTCTATGAAATAGATGTAATACCAAATTCTAGCTCTCTGTTGGACTTTGGCAAATTATTTGTGAATAAAATGACAAAAATAAAACATCCTTCAGTTCTTATTGAGTGTCTTCAGTTTTTTACCCAAAAATGTTATATGTTGACAAGAATTAGTAACACCTAACATAACAGATTATTTTGGATAATAACAGAAGCAACACATGCACAGCAACTGTGAGCCACTAATAATTGTTTTGTGGAATTGGCAGATAGCCTCATTTTTATTCTTTTATAAAATGAACAAAGCAGTATGACTGTTTAAAGTGATAGGTGTGCCTTGCAGGATGATATGCCAAGGGGAAGCAGAATAGTGTTGATAAAGGATGAAATAGAAGTATGATAGTCAATACTGAAACTATTTTAGCTGAGTGTCATCTGTTAGAACCTGAAGGAAGAAAGAATGGGCTTTGGTAAACCTGAGTGATGTAATACTTGTTTAACATGCAAGAGACTCTGGCTCCAATTCTTGGTACTGTATAACAAATAATAAATAGTAATACTTGTTTAACATGCAAGAGACTCTGGTTCGAATCCTCAGTACTATACAACAAATAATAAATTGTGGGAAATAATAAAATAAAAGTTTACTGAATTTTTGGAGAATATTGAAGATCTGTATATTATACTCAGCAAAACAGAGACTCCTGGGTGCCTTCCGAAGGGAGATATTGTCATGTGCATGGCTATGGTAAATTGTCTATTAGATGTCGCTTCACCACACTTATAGCCTTGGGACTTTTTAGAATTTATCCAGTCAAATAATTGTAGGACACGCATAAGTTAAATATATAAATTAGTCCTATCACCATATTATATAAGATGGATTTTTGTCTTCTGGTATTCTACTCTCAGAAGGAAATAGCCTTGAGCAAAGTCAGAGCTTTTCTGCATAGTAAACTCTTGTTTACTTCTCCCTGTCTCTATTTTATCTTATCCGAAAATATAAAGCTGCAACTTCAAAGTCATTAGGAATAGAAAGTCTGGCCTACACTTGAATATCCTTCAAACGAAGTGCACTCCAGAGGAAGAATTTAATGATTATAGTACCAGAGTGATGTTCTCAACACCCGTGAAACTCTGCAGTGAAGGTCATTCTGTAGGAGTTACTAGAAGCAGAGGCACATGGCTCTGATCAAAATCCAGAATAAGCACTTCAGTAGGTTGCTCTTCAGAAGTGGATTTGACGCTTAGTCTTGTTTCATTGTCAGGCATTCATTCCTCTAGCTTTATTTTAAAGCTAACGCTGGTGCAAACATCAAAAAGGAAACATGGAGAAAGAAAAAGCTTCTGCATCAAAGAACAAATCTTGCACACTTACATTTCATAGCCAGAAACTATATTTCTAATTTCTACCTGGCAACTAATTTGGGAAATAGGAAGTTCTTACCATGATAAGACTCTTCCTTGCTCTGTGGAGAAAATGTGAACAAACTCTCCAGCTGCTATAGCAGGGCATAAGGCTTAGTGCCTCTGCTGTAAACAAAATGTGCTGCTCTGCAGTGCCTTACCTAATATGCTGCTATTTCCTGTCTATACTTTATGTTTTCTCCTCATTACACAAAGAAGCTGTAAGTTTATTTGTGGAAAATTTAAAAATATTTCTAATATTAATTCTTTAAGCCATTGTCTAACTCAGTTAAGTATATAGGGCTATTCTCTGAATAAAAAGTCATGAAAAAGAAACATAAATACAACAGAAGACTAGAAACAACTAATCTGCAGAGGTGAAATACTTCAGCTATTGGGACAAGCTTCAAAGCACACCATGTACAGCAGAGAAGACACATCCAAAAGTCAACAAAGTAAAATAAAAGTGCCCCAACTTTGTCAGTGTCAGTACCCTTAAAACAACTTCAAGTTTATTTGTAGAAGTTTTGCAGGAGTGAGAATTGAACCCATGGCTTTAGGTGTGAGAAACTAGATCTCTACCAATTGTTGAATGGCTCTAAGCTAGAATTTGGAATTTTAGTAATTCTGATATCAAGGGTTAGGATTTATAAAGAACATCACATTCAAAAGCTCAGTAACAGAATTATTTAACACAAAATGCATGACATCCTGAAATTTTATTCTTTATTTTTCCTCTAATAAAATTCTGGAATCTATCAATCATTTTTATATTTTAGCCTAATTTGTCCCAAATCAATTCACTGGACATTAGTCTCCATGAAGCCATTGGCCATTAGCTGATAATATTTGGAAAACAATAACACATTTTTGTCAGTCAATACCTGTTGGTCTTCAAGAGTATAATTACAATTCTTAATAGTTGAGTATTCCTTAGTAGTATTAAAGATGCTTTCGAATACATGCCACATGTCTTTTTGTCTAATTTGGTGACTGCTTTTTAAGGAATTACTTGACTAAATTTTAATTTCAGTGTAACAACATCCGTTTGACCTTTACTAGCTAATTTAACCTTCAGTTGATGCCTTTCCTTAGCTATACTACAAAGGTGTTGGTACAGCCTTTGTAATCTTGTAGCCATAATATGAGTGCTTGAGTAGATAAATATTTTAAAGACTCTATCTTTTATTTTCTCCAGGTGTCTTCAATTTAGTGTGTGAATTCAATAAAAATTAGGTATTAGTGATGCATACTCCACTAATTCCACTGCATTTACAGTAAATTTAAAACTAGGGCCAAAAACAAAACTAAAATTTGAAACATTAGCCCATTATGAGTTGAACTTTACTAGTCACTCTATGCATCCCCTTCACATTTGCCATCAAATTTGTCCTTAATAAAAATTCTTTTTAATAATAAAATCTGTAATAAGCATCTTATAGAAAGAACTCTATGGCCGTTGGAATTTAAATGCACTAATTTAAGTTCAAACCCACCATGATTTAATGTTAAAACAATGGAGATAGTTTTAAATGTATATGAACTCAGAGTTCATAGAGTATTCTTTAGTAATTATTTTAAATAAACTATTATGCACTTTTAAACTAAATCAACTCTCTCACTGTTATTAAAATTCACCTTCAAAGTTTTCTTCTTAACTTATAGATACTATATGCTATGATTAAGCATCTCTCATAAGCCCTATTAATATTTCTGGGAAATACTGATTAATTATATAAAATTAACAGAATCCTTAATTTGGTTAAATCCAATACTCTGTCCTCATAAAATAAATATTATTTAAAAACAATGTTGACTCTCTTATTTTTGGATATCTGACTCATTGGTGCTCAGTGCTAATAAAATAAAATATGAAGCTGGTGAGGTCAACAACTGTGTGGTGCTCGAAATTCATTTTTCTGTCTGTTAATTTTTTTTGTTTTCTCTGTCAGGAAAAAGAATAATACACATGTTGCAAAGTATGCTCTGAACTTGATTAATGTCTGTGTATCAACTAAAACATGTTCCAACATGTAAAAAGCAATTACAGTTATTGGCTAAAAAACCACTGTCTTCAATTATAGCTATATTCTCTGTTTCACATGTTATAGTGGAAGATAAAAAAAATGGTTTTCTCAAAGACAAACTCTTATTCTGGGATTTGAATTAGATTATATTTGGTTTGCACACAACTGTTTCTATATTCTGTGAATATCAATTTTCACTGTTATGGATCACTGTGATTGTCATTACCATGTCCCTCATAGCTTCTCAAATGCAGAAAAGAGGCTTTGCTCAATTATTATTGCCTAGTCTGCCAAATTAGGCAACAAATTCATAAGAGTAGTTTAATGTGGAGTAAATTCTGTTTTCTTAAAATGTCCATAGCAGTATGTCTTATTCAGTATATTTCTCATGTTACTGATTTGAGTGAATGGTGACCTGATACCTTGAACATTATGTTACCATCTTCATGGATTAATTATTGAAAGGTGATATGGTTTTAATTCTTTGCGACTCTGTGAGACTGTTACCACTGTGATATATATGGTCCAGCCATCATTCAGCAGTGGTCATATGGAAGTACCAAGTTAGGCTCAGGCCACAATAGTATCTGTGTATTCCATTACTTTAAAGGACACTCTCATGATCAAAGCAAATCTTATGAAGTAAAGCATTTAATTTTGAGCTTGCTCATGGTTTCAGAGGCTTAATCCATTAGCATCATGGCTAAACACATGGCAAGCATGGCACTAGAGAAGTTGGGAGCTACATCCTGATTCACATGCAGGCAGGTTTTGTCTTTTTGAAATAAATAAAGGAAAATTCACCATGAGTTTTTCAGAAGATACTAAATTATGTCACACAAAATAAATATGTTGTAAATATGTATATGCCTCCCTTGTAGGTATAAATTATGTGTATATAAATACACTCACACATGTGCATGTACCATCCACTGAATAAGAATTATCAACTAATTGAAGGGTGATATCAACTTTATAGACTAAAACCACTATAGCTAGTGAGAACCTACTTTCTGTAAACAATAATACAAAAGTCAAATAGAAATAGTTATAGTGACCTTTTGACTTATAATACTCAGTAGAATTTGTTGTCCAGGTTTTGGAAAAGTTGAAATGTTATTTTACTCTGTTGTACATTTTTTTTTCATTTTAAGGGACTTTTGCCTTATTTGGGTTTACTACTATTTCTTTAAAGTTATTGTAATTTTTATTTTTGATGTATTTATTCTTGTGTTCATTATAGATAGAGCACCTGTACTCTATTTTAACATTTAATCCATTCATTTATTCAGTTCACTCATTTATTTGTGTTGTGGGAGAATGTGGAGGACAGGGTGCTATTTTGCATCTGTGGGAGAAAAGAGAATTTTAATGGTCAGTGCTCTCCTACTGTGTGGTTGTCAGAGAACTGCTTCAAGGTATCATGTACTACAGTGACACCCAGTGATCTCATTGCCACAGCTTACTGGATTTTATAGATGGGTTTCACCTTCTGCTACACTGCTGAAAATGTTGAGGTAGTCTAACAATTTTCTTCTAGTGTATTTTGGGTTGTTCAAGTCACATCATGTCAGGAAAAAATTCCATTCTTTCTGTATTATATAATTTTTATTTTTTCTCTTCATTACTAAGATTTACGTAATTTATGAAGTGAGACTGATAAGTGACTATCTTCAGCTAATCCTTTAGAGAAAATACTTTCTTTTTTTCTGATTTAGCAATGTTGGGTTTAGCTTTGTCATATGCTAAGATTTATTAAGTTACTGAATGACTCTGACGTTACCATTTTCTTTGCAAGTTTATCATGTAAGAATAGTATTTTTTTAAGACTTTTTCTCCATCTATTAAGATGGGAACATAATTTTGATTGCTTTGTTTCTCATTCAAAAATGAATTATTCAGTTTCTATGTGTTTCTATCTTTCTATAGGTTTTTTTGATACTCGTTTCTACTTTTGTTCAGTAACTAAAATCTGGTAAGACAAATTATTTCATCTTCTATATTCTTTATGATTTGATTTATGACTTAAAACATAGTGTAATTTGTAATCAGCCCAATGAGTTGTAGAAAAAAAAAATTGTGTTTACTGCGATGGTTGGCCAGAATATATGTTAAAAATGTTTGTAAATACCGTCTCACAATACGTGAAGTACCAAAGGACTCCACTATAATTATGTCATCACATATCTGTTTCTCTGGTTCCATTATTATTTGAGTAGATTTGTAAATAAAAATTAAAATTTTGACCCTAAGCTTTAGTGCAAGCCTTTCCACATAAGGTTATAGCTACAAATGGTAGTGGGGGAAATATCTAATTAAAATGAAAAGATAAAAGAATTGCATAAATAGTTGGAATATAAATGAAATTGACCATAGAGTACAGTTACTGCAAATTCAAGACGAAAATAGTTAATATAATTGCAATAAATATCCATAAATTTAAAAATTCAGGTGAATCAATATTCAGTGCATATATGTATAATTATTATACATTTTATCATTTACTACATACATTGATGCTTGCATCGTCCCTTCTTATTTCCTTTATTGTCTGTTTCCCTGTAGCATATTTACTCCTAGTTTCTTTTAGAGCCCTTGAGAATGTGATTTTCCATCTTATCAGTTGCAGTGTTTATCTTCACCAGTTCAGTTCATGATACATCGCCAATGGGTGCATCCTGCTTTTGAAGTACACCAGCCATCACCAGTGTTTCAATTAGAAATATTTCATCTAAGATTATTATTAAGAGGTGTGTATGTATTCTTGTTAATTTATTTTTGCTTTTCTTGGATTGAGTACTCTTTGATGCCTCATTTGCTCACCTTAAAAGATTGTTGAGAGTGAGCTAACAGTGATTACTTACTTTTTATTTATTTTTTACTTATCACTTTTACCAATGGCAACAATTATTATTTCAAGAACTTAAGATTCTCTTATGTCTTTCTTTCACATGAGAGGATATCTATGACTGTATTTTGAGGTTCTGGCTTTATATTGTAAATTTGCTTTCATTTATTGGCATATTTCAATGTCTTCATTTTATCTATGATTTTGAAAAATAAAGTTTGTGGATACAGTAATCTTGATTAAAAGTTATTGGATGTTCTATGAATTTTATGTTCAAAATCTTTCAAATGAAAAAGACATCACACACCAAAATTAATCACACCCAAAATCTGTCTGCATGTCTCAATGAATATCTATTTTGCACTTTTGTTCTAATATTTATTTTTGGGTGCTTGCTGTGGATATTGCTCTGTGTAAATAAAGTTCTGATTGGCCAGTGGCCAGGCAGGAAGTATAGGCAGGACAAGAGAGAAGAGAATTCTGGGAAATAGAAGGCAGGAGAGAGACACTGCCAGCCGCCGCCATGAGAAGCAACATGTAAAGACACTGGTAAGCCACAAGCCATGTGGCAAAGTATAGACTAACAGAAATGTGTTAATTTAAGATAGAAGTAGGTAACAAGAAGCCTGCCACAGCCATACAGTTTGTAAGCAATATAAGTTTCTGTGTGCTTTCTTGGTTGTGTCTGAGCGTCTATGAGCCTGGTGGGTGAGAGAGATTTGTTCTGACTCTGGGCCAGGTAGGAAAACTCCAACTACATCTGGCACCCAACGTTCGTGGTACGAATTCATGAAATAGCCTTTTGCCTGTGGCCTTGTGAGCCCTAGCTGAGGCCCGCTCGGCAGGCTGTGGTGGCACATGCCGGTAGAATTTACTGAAGAAGGCAGAGGCAGGAGGATCCAGAGTTGAGGCCAGCCTAGGAGAAGCTTCGGCCAGGTCAGAGACTCAAACAGTGTTGGTGGGACCATGGAGGCAGTGACTGCTGCTCCGAGTTGCCGGCTGCTTTTCATCGTGTTGGTGACTTTGGTGATGCTGCTACCTGGAACAAAGAATTTACTGCTGCTTGTTCAGAGAAGAATTGCCAGGACCAGTGTGTTACAAGAAAGCATTGGCAAAGGTCAGTTTGGAAATGTTTGGCAAGACAAATTCTGGGGAGAAATTGCTGTGAAGATTTTCTCTTCTAGGGAAGAACGTTCATGGTCCCGAGAGACAGACATTTATCAGACTGTGATTACTCCAAACCACAGAGGAGGCACAAAAAAAAAAAAAAAAAAAAAAAAAGGGGGGGAACCATGATCATGCCTAACAGTGACTTTGAAACCTTCAAAAGGATGATGGCACTCCACAATGATGATGCCACATGGACTATGGTAAAGCCCTTAACACCATGGAAAGATCGACTCTGGACTACAAACTGCTCAGGACAATTCGAGATGACTGGCTGAGATGATCCAGCCTGACAGACTACCTGAACAAGGACTTGAAACAAGCCCTGCACTTTCTCACTATGCAGTGGCAGGACAAATGATATAGGACTTGACAATTAACTCAAAAATTTTCTTTTCAGAATCCCCTAAAGATGGAAGTAATTTTAAGAAGAAGACGCCCACATCCCCAAAAGGTGGGATGGGAGGTTTTCGGTCGTTTAATGAGTTTTGGATATTGTCATTGTTTATGATGATTGGTTACAAGTTGTTAATTGTTAATGGTCGGGCAAAAAGCTGAACATGAAGATTAGATTCAGAGGTTTTGTTAAAAAAAGAAAAGGAAAAAGAGAAAATAGATATGAGGTAGATCACTGAATCTACCCTGAGAAAAAAGATAAAGAAATAATAGGATAAATGGGTAGATCACTGAATCTACTCTAAAAAGAAAAAGGAGGAGATATAAAAATGACAAAAGGTAGACTACTGAATCTATTATGAAAAGAAAAGATAGGATAAGTAATGAAAAATTTTTGTCTGAGTTTATCAAATGTTACTGGACTGGACATTATAGATAATGGAGTTTTTCACCTGAATCTGTCAAAGTTAATGGACTAGACATCATTAATGTAATCTTGACTGTGTATATTGTATATACTTATTGGATATGATTTTTCTTGTATTAGTTATAACCTTTTTTAAATTTTAGACAAAAACAGGGGAATGTGGTGGGTATTGTGTTCCCTGAAATATTGTGTGTTCCCCGAAATAAACATATCTGGGGTCAGAGAACAGACAGCCACTAGAACAGAGCCAGAAATGGTGGCTAGAAAATGGGAAGAGTAAGCCCTAAGAGAATTTGGGCGGTGGTGGTACACACCTTTAATCACAGCACTTGGGAGGCAGAGCTAGCCAGATCTCTGAGTTCAAGGCCACTTTAGAAACAGCTAAGCATGGTGACCCACGCCTTTAATCCTAGGGAGTAGGGGCAGAAAGAGAAAAGTATATAAGGCGTGAGGACCAGGAACTAAAGAGAAAAGCATGTAGTTAAGCATAACTGGAGAAGTATTCAGGCTTTGGAGCAGCACAGTTCAGCTGAGAGCCATTGGGATGAGGATTCAGAAGCTTGCAGTCTGAGGAAAAGACCAGCTGAGGAACTAGCAAGGTGAGATAACTGTGGCTTGTTCTGTGTCTCTGATCTTCCAGCATCCACCCCAATAACTGGCCTCGGGTTTGAGTTTTATTAATAAGAACTTTTAAGATTCCTACTGCAGGTGCTTATGTACCACCCCCCCAAAAAAAAAAATCCATGACAAATTTAGAGATAGAAAAACAATTAGATTTAGATCCTTCTTCATACCTTGTGTGCATTGCAGGCATTCAGTCATTCCATACTACCTATCACTTGACAATTCTTCTCTTTTCTATTTTACTCTAGGAGTCATACAGTTGCTTACATATATTATTGGCAAAGCTCCATATATGAAGAGATCATGCTATTATTTTCTATCTGAGATTGTTTGACCTTGCCTCAAATTATATATTCTAAGTCTATCCATTTTTCCAGAAAATGCTGTGATTACATTATTCTTTAGAACTGAATAGAATTCCATTTTAAATAACACCAAAGTTTCAACATCTCTTGATGAACAATTATATTGATCCTAACTCCTTATAGTTATAGTAAATAAAGCAACAATAAAATAAAATTATTCTATAAAGCCTTGAAATACATTCAATGCTTCCCTGACCTCTGGAGTTTTTACCAACAAATCTTTTATTGCTCTGATGGGATTTTCACTGATTTCTTCTTCTTCCCCTTTTTTTTTTTTTTTTTTTTTTTGCTTTGACATGTAGACTTTATTTTCTGCTTATATCTATTTGGGGTTTAAAATTCTTTCAGTTCAGAAAAGTATGTACCTTTCCACAGATTTATAAAACTATTTATTTTGTTGTTGTTGTTGTTTTGAGACCGAGTTTCTCTGTGTAGTTTTGGTGCCTGTTCTGGATCTCACTCTGTAGACCAGGTTGGCCTTGAATTCACAGAAATATGCCTCGCACTGCATCTTGAGTGCTGGGATTAAAGGCATGTGCCACTAAAACCCAGGAGTTTCGTAAAACTTTAACAATTGGTTCACTGAATATTTTTCTTCCTACTTTTGTATGAGTTTTGCTGCAATCTGCTATACAATAATTCTTAAGTTTGTTTCTGGCTTCTCAGACCTCTTGAATACCATAATAATAATCATCACTTGCTTTATTTATTGTATTTAAATGTAATACTGCATAAGCACTAACACACAAAATCAGAATTTTTGTGTTTTATTTTAAAAGTCTATATCTTTTTAAAATTTTATTTTACATATTATGTGTTGTCTAGCTTACTTAACTCACCTTTTAAAATCATTGATAAGTTTTAAAATTATAACTTTAATTACATCATTGTTTTCTGTTTTACATATGCATGACTATACACACACACACACACACACACACACACACACACACACACACACACACACACACACACACGAGATCTTCCATTGTGGATAAACCTCTAGAAGTAACCTCATACCTCACCAAGAGGTTTGTCTCCTAATTGCCAATCAAAATTAAATATAAGAAAGATCGGGGTTGGGGATTTAGCTCAGTGATAGAGCAATTGCCTAGCAACTTCAAGGCCCTGGATTTGGTCCTAAGCTCTGAAAGTTAAAAAAAAAAAAAAAAAAGAAAGATCATGATATTAAACGAAGACAATCCTTAATGTAAATATCTATGGCAGCACTGAGCTAGTACATCTAGAAATACTGGTAATTATCTTGTGCTTTATATTATATAGAAGTTAAAATAATTAAAGCATATTAAAAATTGATATGAATTAATTGATAGTATTCTTAATTGTAATTAGAGATGGGGTTAGAGAGATGACTCAGTGGTCAGGATCCTTTGCTGCTCTTCGGGAGGACCCTACTTTTGGTCTCAGGACCACAATGAACAGTTTACAATTGCCCTGTAATTTTAACCACAGGGGATCTGCTGTTCTCTTCGAACTCTGTAATCATCTCCTACACTAGGACATAGAGAGAGACAGAGAGACAGAGAGACAGAGAGACAGAGAGACAGAGAGAGAGGGAGAGAGGGAGAGAGAGGGAGAGAGAGAGAGAGAGAGAGAGAGAGAGAGAGAGAGAGAGAGAGAGGACAGAAATAGAAAGAAATGTAGGAATAATTTTCTAAAAAGAACTTAAGAGTTAAAAACATAAAGCACAACTTTCTTAGATTAATTATATAAGGTAAATTCACATATTAAATATTATATACCTATTCTTTCTTCTTTATTTTATTTATACTTCTTCAAGACAGGATTTCTCTGTGTAGCCTAGCCTGTGCTAGAACTTACTCTGTAGACTAGGCTGGACTTGAACTCACAGAGATCTGCCTGTTTCTGCATTCCAAGTGTTGGAATTAAAGGTATGTGTCACTGCCGCCCACTTCAGTATACATTATTTATATAGAACAGAGTCTAAACATAATTGGATGACACATATTTTAATCAACTCTTAAATTATCATGGATTTGTTACTCAATTGACTTAAACTGTGCTTGGGTCGGAGAAATGCCAGAGCAGCTAAGCACTCTGACTGCTCTGCAGAGGACTTGAATTTAATTCCTGTCACAATCCAGGTCTCTAACTGTATCATGGGATCTGATGCTGCTTCTGACCTCTGGGGGCATCAGACACCCATTGGTGCATAGACATACATGGAGGCAAAGAATTCTCAGACACGAAAGGTTAACAAACAAGCAAACAAAACTAAATATTTTTTAACATGTTTCCATGCTACTGACACTGAAAATTGGAAATATTAAAATTACCATTTAGCAGTAATTATATTAACTCAATTGTATTAATATATGTAAATATATAATATATAATTTATATATAGAGAGAGATAATTACAGATAATATAGTGTTAAAATATTTAAACATTTTCTGTGAGGTAATTTATGGGTAAAATGAGTATTAATGACCAAATAAAACTTCCTGTAACATTAAATTAATGAAATTACTTTCTATGTAGTCATTTTCATAACTGATAAAGGTGCTAGGAAGTACTTAGTGTACTTGTTGATTTATCACTGATCACTTTGAATTAAGTACACTATAAGGTAGCTAATTATAAAATTCCTAAGCTTTCATATTCAACAAGCATGAATAATTCCACAATAATTGATTTTTAAAGTAGGAACTTCAGTTACTTTTGATATGTAATAAAATGGAATAAAACATGAAATGGTGTTTTCAAAACTCAAATAATTATTTAGATTTATGAGATATGATATTAATGATGATTGTTACAAGAATGATTTCTAAGCTTTATAATTTGTAATATTTAAATGATAGTGTAATAGATCCTTAGCATTGGGGATGGTCCATTCAGTCTACACCACTTCCTTTGTGCTAAAATTCTCCAAGGCATTACAGATTCAGCCTTATATATAGCTATTTTTAACAGACAATATGCAGAAAATGTGCTTATAAATGTATGATATGAGACTCATGTATCACAGCTGCATTAATCATGCATCATCTTACATTTTAAAAATTAATGTAATGAAAAGTCTACACCAAGAAACCAGTAAAAGTGGTAATGGGGATTTGGAGCTTAGTTTCTTGGTATTTTTAGATCATCCTTTAATATCTCTGGGGTTATTTAAATCTGCTCTGCAGAATAACACACTTTGGGCAAAAATGTGCCAGTTCCAAACAAATGTAACCTTTTCACTTGAAAATTTTTTCCAAATGATATTGACATGGATACTGATAGCTATCAGCAAGTACATGAGTGGCTGATTTGAAACTCTCATAAATATAAGCATCACTTAAATCCACTATAAGTCCTCTTAGCTACTCTGGCCTGGGAGAGAGCCATTTGCTTTTTTCCCTCCTAATACATTGTTAATAAGAAAAGGACAGCTATTGAGTGTGTTTAACAGGATGAGGAGACTGGGTATTAGACAGAGAGTATAATTGAAATGTAAGTGATTGAAGCATAACAAAAATCACTGGCAAGGGCTGTTATCACTCCAGTTAAGAGTTCAGTGTAACCTTCAATTACTTTCTGTAATTTCTGGGTAGAAGCATTCACTAACTCTCTTGCTGTCTCAAAGGAGACTTTGTGATGTCAGAAATATTACTCGAGGTTACAGCCCCATGACTCTGTTGATCTTGTCAAGGCTTGTCAAGCATAGTAATTATATTTACTGGAAGTCCCTCACCTCTCATACTCATGTACCTTAATCATACACACAGCACAAATCTATAAAGTGTGTGGTTGTGGAACAAAAAGTGGGTGTTTAAAGGTTCTGCTCAGGGACACACAGTTATGCCTGAGACTTTAAAGGTAGTATAATCCTTACACATGAAATTCTGTTGTGACATTTAAATATGATGTGTGAAAAATACTGCATTATATTTTGTGTCAAAGTATTATTTTGAAATATTCTTTATTTCCTATAACTACATATCAGAATTACTCTTTTACAGTAAATTTACTAAAAGAACATTTATAACAAGGATAAGTGGAATATGTTTACCTTGTGTATAAGATGCTATTTGGAAATATTTTGAAACCAGAAATGTTTCTGAAATGTTGTCCAACCAACTGAGCCTCTTTAAATTTAACTTTTCATTCAGTTATTTGATTAATACTAGCAGAGTATACCGTGAACAACATTTATCTGAAAAGTGTAACAAATCTGAATGGAGGCACCATATTCTCAGTTTATAAAATTAAGTCTCAGCTATATATTTCCAATTTCTCATTTTTAAATATAAATAGAAACAGTTTGAATTACAGAGTTCCTATTACACTAAAAAGAATAATGTCAAAACATAAAAAATACCTAATGGTAAGACAGTATGGGAGAATTTGAGAAAATAGTTAAATATTTATCTGTGATATACTCTCATTAATTTAAAGCAATACATGTTATAAAAGAAACCATTAATGTAGAATTCAGATTTAAAAATATTAATGCAAATTAAACATTTATCATGTTAACAGTGGAATATAAAGAAACAGTCCAAAGACATTGAATTGTCGTTTAAATGACAATGGATGAAGATCAATATCTGGATTCTATAAATACTTCTGGTCACTGGAGAATTAGCTAAATGGTTAAGAGTGTTGCTCCCAAAGGACAACCTGGGCTTGGATCCCAGTCCACACAGTGGGCAGCTCACACTGTCCTGTAACTATACCTCCAAGGGATTCAATGCACTTTTCTTGCCTTCACTGACACCAACACACATACCAGAGAACAATACATACAAACACATTTTAAAAATCTTTTATCTTTCTATTTGAAATCATAAATTCCTTATCCATTCCATATTTCAAAATAATATTAATTCTTTGAGCAAAAAAATACATATTACTATTCCCCCCCTTTATTCTACAATATATACTGCTCACAGTTTCCCCTTTATGACTCCTCTTGCTGCCTCTCAGTACCCCTCCCTTTGGAATCCACTCCATTTCTTTCTGTTATTAGAAAAGAACAGGGTTCCAAAAGATAAAAACAAAACATAACGAAATTAAATATAATATGATAAAACAAAATCCATCATATTGAAGTTGGATAGGGCAAACCAACAAAAGGAATGGAGCCCAAGGGAAGACATACAAATCCAAGACCCACTCATTCATATACTCAGGAGTCCCATAAAAAAACATTAAATTGAAAGCCATGGTACAAATGTAAAGGACCTGGTGCAGATCTATACTTGCTGCCTCAGTCTCTGTGAGTTCATACATTTGCTCAGTTGTTTTAGATGACCTTGTTCTCCTGGTTTCCTTCAACCCTTGGGTCTTACACTCTTTATGCCTGTCTTCCTCAGTGTTCCATGTGTTCTGAGGGGAGAGATTTTATGGAAACATCCCATTTAGAGATGTGAGTTTCAAGGTCTCTCTTTCTGTATAATGTCTGGTTGTGGTTCACCATATATGTTTCCATCTGCTGCATGAGAAAATGTGGTGATCTTTTATTTGTGCTCTAACAAATAAAGCTTGCCTGGGAACAGAAGAGAAAGCCAGCCACTATATTAAACATAGTGGACAGGCAGTGGTAACACATGCATTTAATTTTATCACTTGGGAAGCAGAAATCTGTCTGGTTCTCTGTGAGTTCAAAACCACACTGGGAACAGAGTCAGGCAGTGGTGGCACATGCCTTTATTTCTAGCACATGAGATCTCATGCCTTTTCTTGGAAAGCACATAGGCCCTTAATCCCAGGAAGTGACATGGATGTATGGAGAATGCTATATAAGGCATGAGGAGACAGGAACTAAACAGCAGTTGAACTGAGATCCTCAGTGGTGAGGAGGCTGAGGTTTTCAGTCAGAGGATTGGTGGAGTTGGTGAGTTAATAGCTTGTGAGTGTGGCTTGTTCTATCCCTCTGATCTTTCAGCTTTCACCCCAGTATCTGGTTCTGGGATTTTTATTAATAAGACTTTTTAAGATTTGTGTTTGAGAAAAACTTATTGTTGAGTTAAGTGATAATCCTTGGGGATAATAGAATATCATTAGGAATAATTTTATTACAGCTTTTTTTAAGACCAGTAGAATTTGGTCTTACCCTAGGTTCCTATGCTGTCTAGTCTCTGATTCTTGGACATCCACCCTAAGCAGTATAGAGTATAGGTTTAATCTCATGGAATGTGACCTGTCAAATTAGGCATTGGTTAGTTACTCCCACACATTTTGAGCCAACATTGCTTTAGCATATTTTGTAGGTTTGACAATATTGTATTTCAATTGTTGGGTTGATGTATGTTTCTCCTTTGATAGCCTATAGAGTATCTAGTCATACAAAGGTACAAGAGCATAGGGATGAAGGTTCAATGTAGGCACTAATTCAACCTAACCATGTTCAATGAGTTGTGTGTGTATTGTCTTCTACAATGTTGCTTTGTTATCAGTTTGTGGAAAGCAACCTATTGCCTTGGTCTAGGTTGTTTGGAGATTTCCATAGGACCCTTTGGCCAATGGTTCAATTGGATGTGAGCCAGTCCTGGTACTGGAAGCTTCATTTGGTAACAATAGATGACCAGTTGGGAATCAGCCTTACCTATTATTTGGAGACTTCAATAGGATCCCCTTACAAAATAAAGAAGAAATCCTAATAGCTACAAATAAAAAAAATGTATTTTCAAAAGTCAGTAATACCAAGGATGGGATAACAGAATGATAAAAAAGAATGGAATCATATATAAAGGTAAGAAATTATGAAACTTGTACAGATCATAGAGGAAAGTGACATAGATGTTTAGAATGAAAAACTGTAAGACTTAAGATAGCCAAAATAGTACAAGAATATATATGTCATTATGTCCCACAGATTTTCAGACTAATAATTCTGAAATCCATATGCATTTGTGCTAGAACTGAATGGAAAAAAACATGAATTTAAGATATTAGAAACTGTGGTTCCTATTTGAACAAGAAATTTCAAATAAGGTGATGGCTAGAAATATCATGCACTAAATGAATAAAAGTAGACATAATCTTATATTTACCTTAATATACAAATACACTAATACATTAGAGGTGTATAAAAGTTTTTCCAAAAATTGAAACATTATATCCTGTAGGGAAACTTCTTATGACAAAAGGGAAAGAAATCAAATTATGCTTGAGAATTACTTGAAACAGACTGGATTCATTAGGTCTCTCCCTTCTAATAGTAAACAATAAAGACTGCTGGGGAACATTCATAGCAGCTGATTCATGTTGCAAAGATAATTCTCAGAAAAGTCAAGATGCAAAGAATATTTTGATACTAGATCAGCTAGCTTTCTGGAAAAACAAAAACAACAACAACAACAACAACAAAAAAAAAAACAACAACAGAGACCAGTTGAGCTGCCTGGAAGAGGTTTAGAACAATGAGTCACTTTGAAAGGACACTAGCCAAGTTATCTCAGACACTTCTTTATTCTAGTGGAAAGCTAACAAAGCAGCTGGGGTTATGGCTGAAGATAAAGTTAATATTTAAAATAGCCTGTAATTACAAGTGAGAAATCCTTTCAGGTTGCCAGACAAGTCTGTGATTGCTATGAGATACACTTTCTTTTTCTGAAGGAATAGGTGATGTATTCATTATATAAATTAAATGCTTATTCCATTTCCTAATAGTCCAAAATATGAAGTGCTATAATACTGGACTTTCTGTTGTATTATTTAAAGTCCTAAATATTGAGGAGAAATATTATTTTTATAAACCCTTCATCTTTTCAGAGATATGAGATAGAAAATATTCGGTTATATATAGGAAGGTTATATATCAGGTGGAAGTTTGAATGTGTTATCTAATCTCCTTGTAAGACAAAGACAAAGGAGGATTATTAGTTTAAGGTATTGTTTGTGCTATTGAGTGAGTTAAAAAGCAACCTGAGCAACCTAGTGAGACTTTGAGTTGAAATAAAGAGTAGACAGAGAACTTTATGTGTAACTCAGTAATACAGTGTTTGTTGAATGTTCAGGAAACTCTTGGTTCAATCAGCAGTAAGGTAAAAAAACAACTCATATATCAGCTTGTTACTTATGGGTATCAAACTGTTAATGGAAAAATTGTAACGGGTTTAATGTGTCAACTTAGGTAGGTTATAGTACTCAGTCATTTGATTATGCCCTAATCTTGGTGTTGCTGTAAAGACATTTTCTTGATGTGGATAACAGCTATAATCAATTGACTTTAAGTAGATTACTTTCTACTATCCTGGCTTCATCCAATCAGTTGAAAGTTTATAATTATAAAGCTGAAATTTCCCTGAGGAATTATGCCTCAGCCCTGATACTATCACTTCCTGACCAGATGTCTTTGGTCTGACAGACTGTCTTGTAGATTGATGCCTTACTAATTTACATAAACACATGAGTCAATCAATAGGTGCATATGAATTGACTTAACTCTCTCTGCCCTCTCCTCTCTCACCCCACAAAAACAAAAGGCAATAATCTGCTTTAACAGATTCTGAGCAACAAGAAGAGTAGATAGCTATTATTATATAATTGTCCTGTACTGGACATGCACAGAATTCCTTTTGTTACTGTTCTCTAAACAATTCAAGACAATAATAATTCATACAGCATGCACATTTTGCTACATATAAGTAATACAGAAATGTGTTATACTGTAAAGTTTATATGCATAGGATCTAGTATGTAGTACATACTTTTATAAATGTTACTGAAGTCTCCATATATTGGTTTCCCTAATGGTGACTGTAGAAGGTTCCCATGGTGATAAGGGGACAGGAATATTTAAATGGACTATTTTCTTGGCTGTCTGTGGGTAGAATTCTGAATGATATCTAGCCAAAAGCATAAAGCAAGAAGAGGAATTCCTTGGTATCATAACAGAAATGAAGAAAAATGAAATGTTATTTTCTCACATCTCTTTGATCCCATCCTCTGACAGGGCATCATGTTGGTCAGAACTTCTGTTCAGCCTACATTTCTACGTCTGGAGCTACAATACAGCTGTACTCATTTCTAGAATCTTCATGTGAAGTTTCTATGGAAAAATGCTTAGAGATATTCAAAAAAGTATTATCTAAATGAGGAAATGTTACCTGGCTATCCCACTCCAGATTCAAATAAAGGTCTGTTTGTTAGGGTGTGAAGAGGGGCTAGTGTATACCCCTGTGTCTTTGCATCAGAGCCTCACTGTTTCCAATGGCTGAATTCTGACATTGCCAGCAAATGCAGACTCAAAAGCCCACTCTTGACTATAGTGATATTTTATTTGTATTGAAATGTGATTTTATTTGTATGTCAATAAAGTTGCCTTGAGGTCAGAGCAAGCCAGAGCAGAAGCTGAGCAGTAGTGGGGCACGCCTTTAATCCCAGCACTTGGGAGGCAGAGCTAGGCAGATCTCTGTGTGTTCAAGGACACAGCCAGCATGGCAGACACATGCCTTTAATCTCAATACCAAACATAGACGACCTGGAGGTCTGTACAAACAGGCAGTGACAAGGAGGTCATGTGGCTGGGTTTACAACCAATGAGAAAACAAAACAGAAAGTCTTTAAATAGACAGGATGCACAGAAGTAGGTCTGTGGCAGAGAGGAAGAACCGCAGAAGCAGTGAAGGGTAAGGTTTTCCGCTCTTGCTCTGACCTCGTGGTTTTTAACTCTGCAATTGGTTCTGTGTTTCTTATTTAACAAGCCGGATACATCTATACTTCACTGATTTTTTTCACTTATTCCCACATTTTAGGTTGATTCAATGTGTTATATTTTATTGAGGAATCCTTTCTTAATTCTGATAAGGAGTGGGTTACCTCTAGAACAGCATGCGGCTTGCATTAAGTTTTCAAACAGAGGTTGACTGAATATATATTATACTTCTTTTCTTTTTTTTTACATTCAATTTCTTTTACTGTCTATTGTTGGTTTTATTTTGTTTTTAATTTTGGTATGGAGGAGGAAAGATAGTAATGACACCAAGGAAAAAATATCTTCTAGACACAAAAGGACTGATGCACATATGAACTCAGAGAGACTATGGCAGTGCACATGGGATGTACATAGATCTAAGTGAGATGGGGCTTTACTGTTTACTATGCTTTTTATGTTTGTTTGTTTTGTGTTATTCTGGTTTTGTTTTCTTTTTCTTTCTTTCTTCCTTCCTTTCTTTCTTTCTTTTTCTATTTGTTTTCAAAAGAGATGGAGAATGAAGGCATGTAGTAGAATGGGCAAGGATGGTGAGAAAGATCTGGGAGGGGATATAAAATATTATAATTGCACATATTACATATACATTTATTCTCCTCTAAAGCTAAAGACACAACAGGATGAAATCAATTTATTTAAGTTTAAACTGACAAAACATTTTGGGTCATTCTTTTTGGATTTATTATTTTAGTTTTCATATTATAGTATAATTACAGAATTTCTATATGAACACTCTTTATCCCTTCACCTCTCTTCCTCCTCTAATCCTCCAGCTTCCCATATCTGCCTCACTCCATTTCAAGGTATTTTCTTTTTCAGTCATTATTGTTTTACACACACACACACTCACACACACACACACACACACACACACACAAATCACACAAGACACACACACACACACACACACACTCATGAGAGATATGGGGGGTGCATGCATAAATTCACTTTACTAAACTACCTTGTGAACTAACTAAATCACTATTTCTAGGAAACCTTCAGGCTACGGGTTAATACTTAGCTTCTTTAATCATGGACCTTCTTAGGAACCAAAAGTTCTCTATTACAAACTTAGTACTCCAACCTGGGCTTTCAATGTTTTAATATATTATTTCTTCAAACAGTTGGCTATTAGTAAAAATACTGCTTGGTGTTTTGCGGTAGCATATCAGGAAAAGTCATTCAGAAGAGAGGTCATGTTCATCATAACCAATCTTAGAGGAAGTAATTTTATCAAGTCTGACCCCTTACAATTTAATTATTTTCCAATACGACCATGTTTGAAAGGGTCTTCGGCCTAATTCTTATACATAGACATCCACATTCCTGGCACTTGAACTGTTGAAACTCAAGCTGTATCTAACCACAGATAATAAATCAGAATATAAATTTGTTGAATAACAGTATTCCTGGTGATATGTGATCTAATCTACTTACCCAAGACAGGGATCTAATAACAGCCCAAAGTAAAGATACATAAAAATTCCAACTTAGTAAACCAATGAAATATGTTGAGATTACATTAACAGTATTGGTGGGTGATTTTTTACAAGAGCAGAAATTAATCAAAGACAGCTGCATCAAACAAATACCCACCCAGCCTGGGTGACAGTTTATGAAAGCTCTAAATCTGGTGTGCACTGCTCAGCCTGCAACAATACATATTGGAAATTAAAGCTTCTTACAGGCAGCTGGACTGGTCTCTGCATATTCTAAATGTCTTATCTAGTCTTAGATACTTCAAGGAAGCTCACTGTGCCTAAGAGTGTTTCTCAGAAGTCTTTACTGCTCATATATGTTTGGGTAGAAAGGAACCTGGTACATCTTGTCAGTTTCAGTGACTTCCTGAAGCCTGTGAATTGCTTACTTTTTGAGTTCAGTGAGGTTGCTATTGGCTGGAAACCTCCCTTTAGAATATTCTGTGATTTAAAGAGTTACCCTCCAAGATGAAGGTTTAGCTGAGAAGAAATTTCCACACAATAACATGTAATCTGAATAAATAAATAGAGGTAATCCACAATGGTGACAATTAAAACTGTATAAGAAACATCGTGCAATGTTTCATGGACTCTACAATATCCATTAAAATTATATATATGTGTGTGTGTGTGTGTGTGTGTGTGTGTGTGTGTGTGTGTGTGTATGTGTGTGTGTGTATTTATACAAATATATATGGATCACTTAATGAGGAAAATATCCCTGCCTTGACTTGCCGAGCTAAATCCGCAGCCCAATCAGAAACTTACCAACCTGAGCCCAGAAGGAGCATACTGTAGCATTCTGTAAGGTAGTGTACGTAAATTTGCATACCCCAGCCCAAGCTGAGATGTACCAACCCAAGCTGAGATGCACCAACCCAAGCTGAAACGCACCAACCCAAGCTGAGACGCAGCGTAGCATTACTTACCTCTTAAAATAACCATAAACTTCAGGTTGCATAATTAAGAGAAAGAAGCCACATGAAAGAATGTATGAAGACTCTATATAATATCTGCATGCAAGTTGATCTATATAGCATATGTAGTTAGATCATGAAGTGATACAAATTGATAGTTTCTTCAAGATATTGAACTCCTTAATATGCATATATTAAATGTTAATAAAAATTTGCCTAATCATTGTGACCAATGAATGACTAGTGGTCAGAGGTGTGACAAGCCTTCACCATGAACTCAGAGGCAAGATGGCTTTCAAGGTTGAAAAACTGTAATTTCCAAGGATCTCTAAATTATCAATGGATTTCTATGGGGACATACATGTGAGCAGGAAGCCAACTATGGAATTTATATTTGTAACAAAGCCATCTGACATATTCAAATATCAATGGCAAAATTTAAGAGGTGCTAAGTTGTTGGTAAACTGATTACAGACCACCAAACACAGAACATGCAGAGAGCAATACAGAATGGAAACGTTTATACACTTGTAGTGGATAGCCATCCCAGCATTGGCCTGGAAGTTCCAACCCCCATTGAGGCTTTGGTAATGGTCACACCCACAAGGGGGGCGGAGGAGGAAGTGGAAGACGCAAGATAGAGAGGAGGGCTCTCTCGCTTGGTTCGGGGACCCTGGACGCAGGAGGTAGACTGAGCAGAGTTCTCCAGAGAACACCGCCAGACTGCACCATACCTTTGCAAGACCCTACAACCTATCCCTTCATTTGTGAGTTACCCCACAAAATAAACCTCCCTTTTAACTACGTGGAATGGCCTTAATAATTTCACCAATATACACTTGAACAATTAATCACTAAACAATAGCCAGTGCATTTTGTATTCACATAAAAGAGAAATCCCAAATACACTTGCATTGTAGGAGAGCTAAACTGAAAATGTATAATCTTATGTTTCCTAAACTGCACCATATATTTAAATTAACCTAAGATTTATTGAGATTATAAGTGTCTGGGCTGTAGAGATTGCTCAGTAGTTAAAAGCACTGGCTCCTCTTCCAGAGGATTCATTTTTCAGTCAATTTGCAACTACTTGGCATCTCACGACTGTCTGTAACTCCAGTTTCAGGGCATCTGATGCCCTCTCCAGAGCTCTACAAGCAATGAACAATGTGGTATAAAGACTTGCATGAGGCAGTGCACCCATAAACATAAATAAAAATAAATAATTTTTTACAGCCTAAGTATCGATCAATGAATGGAGGAAGAAAACAGTGTATTTACACTATAGAATTTTATCCAGTTATAAAGAAAGAAATGATATCATATACAGGAAAATAGGTGGAATTTTTGATGTATTGAATACTCAAAATGACAGATATCCCAAGCTTTCTTTTAAATGTTGCATCTAGATTGTGTGTGTGTGTGTGTGTGTGTGTGTGTGTGTGTGTGTGTGTGTACATGTGTATGTGTTCATAAATGTGAAAAGGAGGCTGTTTGATAAAGGTACTGTGAAAGGCCTCATACAAGGTCAGAAAGTCTGAGCTTGCTTTACCCAGCAGGGCTGCATAGCTGAAATAACTGAATGATTTGGCTAAGGGCAGAGTTAATAGGTGTTTTGAAGGGTCTACATTTGTTGGTACTTTATACTTTGACCTTCAAAGAGGGAGGTCTTTTGGTCCTCCCCTTGCTGATTATAAAAAGCCTATCATGATTAAACTCGAGGCAACTGGGTATTGACCCAGGGCCTCCCACAAAGCTATCTCATGTCTCTGTCTTTCTCCTTATCTCCATCTATATTCCTATCTAACACTCCCATATTCTTGTCTCCTCACCCCAAGAACTCTTCAAAATGTGGAAGCTGTTCTCCAACAAGGTACCAATGAGAGGTGGGGGTGAATATGCTCTACATTCATGGTACACTTATATAATAATGTCATAATGAAACCAGTTCTTCACACTAGACAAAAATCAATATAACATGATTAAAAATACATGGGTCTGAATCGGTTCCTCTGCATATATGTTGTAACTATTAGCTTGGTGTTTTTGTGGGATTCTTAACAGTGGGAGGCTGTGGGTCTCTAATCCTTTTGCCTGTTCTTAAGACTCTTTTTTTCCTATTGTATTGTCTTGCTCAGTCTCAATATAGGGACTTTTTGCCTTGTCTTATTGTATCCTGTTTTGTTCTGTTTGGTTGTCATCTCTTGGAATACTGCTCTTCTTTGAAGAGAATATGGAGGAAGAGTGGATCTAGTGGAGAGAGGAAGTGGGAGAGTGCTATATGGAGTAGAGAGAGGGTAAGTTGTAGTTTTGGGATGTATTGTATGAGAAAAAAAATCTATTTTCAATGAAAAGTACACTATGCCAAAATAATTATACTGAATGATGAACAGAAAGGGAGCTAGAAAAATGGTTTGATTGTATTTCATAGCATCCACATTGGGCAGTTTAAAGCCACTGTAACTCTAGCTCTATCAGGTGCCTTCTTCTGTCCTCTGTGAGTAACTATACTTAGGTGCACATACCCAAACACAGGAACACACATATACACACAATGTTTAAAGAATGGAATCATTAAAATATATTAAGAGGAGAAAAGCATATGAATTAATGCAAATGCTTTTAGTTTGAACAGAAAGATAAGATATGCAAATTTAGCTAAGCTATGTACAATTGCTAAAGAAAGATAATTCTTCTAACAGATTTTATTCAGTCACAATTCTTTTGGCCTTCATAACCTAACAAGGTGTCTTTTCTAATGATATTCAGAATTAGTGTTTCAGTTGGGAGCTTTTATCTCTATTATATAAGAGAAATCAGGATCACAACTTTATCTGCAACTTGTCATGTATCAACCATGAATTAGTATCCACAAGAATTGTGCATTCTTCACACTGTATTCCTTCCTCCAAAGATGCAATCACAATCTTTAGTGTGTTATTGATAACTTTATTTTTCCCTTTGTTGCTTACTATAAAACTCCTCTCATGAATAATTGAGATTCTTAAGTTTTTATCCTCATGTAGTAGGAATTTTAATATTTTTCTGACATAGCTGGTTATATTTCCTGAATAATAAGTGCTCTTCCATCATGCGGTTTCTTTGAAATTAACATACTGCTTTGTATTATATTTTCTTTACATAAAATTGTAATGGTGCTTTTATTAACCACTTATTAAATAGTGGCCTTGCAAAGAACTTCTTTCATTCCATCTATTGAGATTTTATTTAATAAATGTTTGTTTAGTTATTTAGAGCTTTTTTATTTGAGATTGTATTAGTTTGAATAATAATGGTCCCCAGTCTCATGGTTCATATGTTTGAATGCTTAGTCACTGGGTTTTGAAACCTGTTGGAATACATTAGGAGGTATGTTACTGGGAGTGGGCTTTGAGGTTTCAGAAGCCCCCAATGAAAAGCTTTCTTCTATAACTTTTATGGTCATGAAGCCTCTTCACAGCAACAGAACAATAACTATGATAGATGTAGTAGAGGTAGCTCAAATTCTAATTGGTCTTAATAATAAAAACCTGGAGTCAGATATCGAGATAAATGCTGAATGATCATAGAAGTAAAGAGCAACCACTAGAGAGACTTCTTAGCTCTAAGGAATCCTCAGAGCAAAATGGGATGAGCTCCTGTGTCCTCCTGCATTATATGACTTTCTCTACCTCTCTAGTGCTGGAATCAAAGGATGATCCTCCCTAGTGCTAGGATTAAAGGCCTAAAGGCATGAGCCTCTATCTCCTGGCTCTGTTTCTCTTTTAAACTGGATCAATCTCTTGTAGCCCAGGTTGGCCTGGTACTCTTGATCTTCCTGCTGACTCCTCCAACGTGCTGGGATTAAAAGTGTCTGCCTGGCCTCTAAGGTTAACTAGTGGCTAGCTCTGCTCTCTGCTCTCCAGGCAAGCTTTATTTGTTAGAGCATAAACAAAAACCCCACATTTTCTCTTTTTGTCTAAATTTTAAAATGTCATAACTAATATAAGAAAAACTATATACAATAAGTACAATAATTATATACAATACATACAGGCAATGAATTCAACAACAATGTGTACTCCATAAACATTTGACAAATTCAGAGAAAATACCCCATGTCTATCCTTATTTTGGTGAGTCCAAAATGTTGTACCTAATTTGCTTTCTATTCTAATTTGCATTACTAAAACTATCTTTTAATGCCTCTCAACCCTATGCACCTTACACCTCTTTATTGAATTTCTTTTCTGAATTTGGTAACAAGGAAAACTATAACTACAACTATAATATATTCAACTCCATAAGAGACCTGAGAAGGAAATAACGTTCTCTGAGTAAGCAGGAAGTGCAAACAAGTGACTTCCAAAAAAAAAAAAAAATGTGAGAAATAACAGAAACATCTAGCTATCTATATAGTCACCCCAAGTTCCTCTGCAACACTGAGGGATCCATCACTGGCCTACAAACATATCCGATAGACTTTTCTGTGAAGCTGGATATTGTGAAGGGTTGTCCTACCTTGTCTTGGCAAACGTTGGCAGTCCTTTCTTTTGTGTCCTGCTTGTCCAATTTGGACAGCATACTGTCAGCAGTCGAGACAAGAGCATTTTCTTGCCTAGTAGCTAACTTTTGCTACAAAGAAAGTAAACTCCATATGGAGTTTCTTCAATGGCCATCATCTTCTCTAAAGTAGATTGGTGCTGCCACGGGCAAACATGTCTTATTGTCATGAAAGAATATGTTATTAAAACATCTTAAATGCCATATTCTGTAGATATCTGAATGTTTGAGGATGACCTGTCTATCTAAATTATATCTCTGTTTGACCTTGATAACATATATAATATGACTACAAATTCAATTGTACTTGGTGACAAATTACTAACCAGCATTTCTTTATTATCCCAAATAGTTAGTAATAATAGCTTTCAAGGAAGAGAAATTTGCATAACATTGTGAAATGAGGTGCAGAGGTTCAATACCTTGACCAAGATTAGAAAGTAATACAGTATGTTCTAACAAAAATAGTCTTAAATTTGTATCAATATACAAAGATACATATCGATTTTGTTAATGGTGTGTGTATGCCATCATTGCATGATCTATTCCTTTGTGCATGTGTATATGTGTTTTTTTGAGACAGGGTTTGCCTGTGTAGCCCTGGTTATACTGAAACTCACTCTGTAGACCAGGCTGGCCTTCAACTCAGAGATCTCTTTTCCTCTGCCTCCTGAGTTCTGGGATTAAAGGCATGTAGCATAAATCTTAATAGGTCTTATTGATAAAAACAAACAAACCTGAAGCCAGATATTGGGGTGAATGCTAGAAGATCAGAGAAACAGAACAAGCCACAGCTACCTCACCTCGACAATTCTTCAGCTGATCCTTTCCTTAGACTGGAATCCTCTAAATTCTAACCCAGAATGAATCTCATTTGAACTGTTGCTCAAAAGCCTAAAAGCTTAACTAGCTCTAGTTCCTGGTTTTCATGCCTTATATACCTTTCTCCTTTCTGCCATCACTTCCTGGGATTATAGGCTCATTTCCTGGGATTAACAGTGTGAGTCACCATGCCTGGTTGTTTCCAGTGTGGCTTAAAACTCACAGAGATCCAGATGTATCTCTGCCTCCCAAGTGAAAGGATTGAAGGTGTGTGTGTGTGCCACCATTTCTGTATCTAATGGCTGTTCTGTCCTCTGATCCCAGATAAGTTTATTAGGGTGCACAATATTTTTGGGAACACAATATCACTACAAAGGCATGTGCTACTACTACCTGGCATGCATGATACATTCCTAAGGAGACATGAAACAAATGTCTACCTACCCCAAACAGATTACTAAATCAGACCAAAGGAGTTACTACACTCAGATCTAAGTTGGTGAATCAATAAATTTACTGGGTTGTAAGTAAATTGGCGAAGAATTACCATATAGATGACATGGTATGTAGATGTCACCAAAACAGCTACATCACCAGTCTCAACTCAATATGAATGACTTCTCAAGATGACATAGATGAAGTCCTCTTTCAGCAAAGCTTTTGTCTACTATACGCTATAGCATCTATGGAAGTTTGTGGAGTTCAGGCAGATTTGCATATAACTAGGTTGTAGAATTTGAGGAAATGAGTGAGTGACTAGGGTCTCCAGTGAGGGTCTACTGACCTTCAATACCCCCAACCTTTTATGCAACATCAAATGACCTGCTATTTAGTGTCTTAGCTAGGTACCTGGTCACAGCTGCTGTGATTAAGATGGCAATGCTGCCATGCTGGCTGATTTTGATTGTGAACTTGACACAGTGTATAGACACCTGGAAAAAAAGGAAGTTCAATTGAGGTCACTTGATAATATATGTTTGTGGTCATATTTGTTTGAAATTGTTTTGACTGATATTTATGTGGAAGGGTCCTTCACATTGAAGGTGGTACCATTCCTTGGAATATCTGTGTGAGAACATTGTCCAAGCATGAACCACAGAGAAAAGACAGTAAGCAGCATTTTTTCCACTGTCTCTGCTTCAGTTTATTCTTGGGTTCTTTCCCTGACTACATTTAATGATATACTGTGATATGTAAATATTAAGCTCAAATACAACACTTCCTCTACAAATAGTTTTTGATCAGTATTTTGTCACAAAAATAAGGAAGTAAATTGGAGCAGTTGCTATGCTAAGGGAACACTTGTCTGCTACATTCATTTTTATAAAACCCCTCTCTGCTTCCTACTTTGTGTTTTATAACCAGAGGTATTTGCTTAAGCCTTTGATACTTTTGAAATTGATTTTGCTGTGAGGTGTGGTGATATTGTGTTCCCCAAAATATTGTGTGTTCCCCAAAATAAACATATCTGGGGTCAGAGAACAGACAGCCACTAGATACAGAGCCACAAATGGTGGCTAGAAAATGGGAAGAGTAAGCCATAGCAGAAGTTGGGTAGTGGTGGTACACGCCTTTAATCCCAGCACTTGGGAGGCAGAGCCAGGTGGATCTCTGTATGTTCAAAGCCACTTTAGGAACAGCTAAGCATGGTGACCCACACCTTTAATCCCAGAAACCCAGCCTTTAATCCCAGGGAGTGATGCAGAAAATAGAAAGATATATAATACATGAAAACCAGGCACCAGAGTTAGTTAAGCATTTGGCTGGTTTAGCATTCAGGCTTTGGAGCAGCACAGTTCAGTTGAGAGCCATTGGGATGAGGATTCAGAAGCTTGCAGTCTGAGGAAACAAGACCTGCTGAGGAACTGGCGAGGTGAGGAAGCTGTGGCTTGTTCTGCTTCTCTGATCTTCCAGCATTCACCCCAATAACTGGCCTCAGGTTTGTTCTTATTAATAAGACTCCAAGATTCATTCTACATTGAGGTGGACAACAATAGTGCTCTGGTATCCTTTGCCATGTATATGCACACTGTTTTTGAAGATACAGTGCAGTTACTGAATAATCTACAAATTCTGATACAACATAAAATATATTTTCCTGCTCTGTGATTCTGAGATCTGGCAACCAGCCACCATAGTTTCTGGTTAGGATTTACTGTCTTGCTAAGAGATACAGCCTGGTTCAAGAACAGGGAACTGCAGGATTATGTGTTATTTCCAAGGCCACTAATTCCATTCCTAAGAACTCTGCCTGCACTATCTAAAGACTTCCAAAGGCCCCTCCTGCAGACCCACCATACTGTAATTAGATTACAGCAAAGTATTTCATGGAGGAAATTCAGACAATAACAGAATGTAATAAATGTATAGTGAAAGTAATTGCACATAAGGAGAATCTAATTTTGCCAGGTTACCAATTAATTCCTGAATGTTACAATATTTTTGTAATATTTATTTTCTGCAAATCTTTCTTTGCAGTTGATTTTTATAGCAAAATGTTTTGTCTCCTATCTTTTTCTTGAATTTATATTGTGTCAATACTATCCTTGTGGGAATATTAGAGATGAGGTAATTATATTGTTATGATAACTTGATTTAAACTGATAAAAGCTGTCCTTTGATAGCACACCACAACTCTGCTCACAGCACTCCTCTTATTTTCTTGATTTATAAACAAAACCTTATGTATACCTATCTGCTTGGTAATTTAGTAGATACATTGTTATGCCTTAAGTTTTAAATTTAAAAAAAAATCACATGAGCTATGACCTAAACTTACAAAGGTTGTAATCTTTAAAATTCATTTAGATGCACTGGAGGATTTTATCATTTCATGCAGCTTCAAGTTATTTTCTATAGATCTTGTTTCAACTAATAAACAGACTTCTTTTATCATTGTGTGTGTGTGTGTGTGTGTGTGTGTGTGTGTGTGTGTGTGTGTGCAGAGCTGAGTGTAGCTGATTTCTTGTTTGTCTCCTTGCTCCCCTTTCCTCTACCCTGCTTCTCCTCTTACATGTCTTCTTCACCATCTTCATGCTTCTCCTTCCCTTTTCCTCTCCCCCTTTCTGCTCCTAATAGTCCTCATCCTTAATCTTGTTTTCTCCCTCAATCCCTCTACGTGTCAGGGAAGAGTCTGTGGAAAGAATCACCTCTCAGCCGGATTGATAGACTGTTTTTTTTTTTTTGTAGAACCATCACTGAACAGCCTGACTTATAGACTCAGAGTTTGCTTGAACAGTTCCTGTGGTTGCTTGTGCCCCAAATATGCACAAACACTGTTGTCCTGTTTCCTTCAATAATTAAAATCAAAATCAAATTTTAATCAACCAAAAAATTCTCCATTTCTGTTTGGCTTAGTGACTATGTTATGAGGAAACAGTACTATTGATGGCAGGTCTCTTTTTGCCATTTTTATCACTGTAAATGAAACATTTTCTTATGTTCTCTCATCAATTTCTACTAGATTTTTTAATACTCTTGTAAATGTATAAGATACATTTAATGTGTGTTGAATTGCTTCCATCTTGCTCACTTCAAAATTCTCTAGCTGTTCTTCATTGTTGACAGTTTGATTAAAGTGTATCTCAGTTTGTAATATTCAGAGGTTATCATCTTAGTGTTTATTAGGTTTCTTGTCTGGCTTTTTTCTTTTTTACATACACAATTATTTTTTTTAATACAGAGCATATTCTGATACTGTTTCTTTAAATATGCTGCTGACATGTTGTCTTTACAATCTCTTTTGCAAGATATCCATTGTGCATATACATTTATCTACCTGACAATAATATGTTATAGAAACTTTATTCAGTTTTCTTGATACTTTTATCTTAACTGATATAATTTCAAGTGACCGATGTCCAAATCTACAGATTTATATTTTTGTTCAAAATCATATTGAATTTTTAAATTCAATTAGTATAATTTTTAGCTTTAGAATGTCTCTGATATTTTTTTTGTAATTGCTCTGTCTTCACTGACATTCTTTTGTTTATGAACCATCTCCCTGAAACTTTTCATTTTTTTTTCAATTTTTGTGGTTATTCTTTTTGTATTTTATTTAGTAAACAAATTAGAGCCCGTTGTTTTGGTAATGTTGAAACATAAGTTTTTTTAAGATTTGTCTTTTGCGATTTTCTGCTTTTTTTCCCCTCCTTTTTTAGGTATTATATTTGTGTTTTAATTTTATACAACAACCATGGGTTCCCCTGTTCTCCCCCTCCTGCCCCTACCTTCCCCCCAGCCCCTTCCCTCCATTCCTATCTCCTTTAATTGGGTCATTATCCTATAATTTATTTTATTTTATGTGCTTTTATTGAGCTTTAAAAAATGGACAAATCTTTAGCTCTTTCAAATAGTTTCTGTGTAGAAGAAGAACGTTGTTAACCAGATGACCAAACAGAAGCTTGGATGATCCCAGCATTCCTGCAGACATGAAATCACTACGTCCATGTGTCCCTTCTATCCTCACCTGATGTCTTTAAATTTCTTCATGTCACCAAGAAACGCACTTCGATTTCTTCTCAGTACTTTTGTATTTCTTCTTTTTTCTTTGTGTGTATTTGTATTCACATTCATTTTAATCTTCTCACAGAAACCAGAAAATTACAGCAAGAAAGTGACCAAAGATATATCCTGGTAAAGGGCAGGAGTGCAATCAGCATGATACTTCTTGTCAGAGGTCTCCTGTCACAGGTTTCTCCCTCTCTCACATACTGTAGAGCCAAAAGTTATTCTAGTGCCTTTTCAACTTGTTATCCTATCTTTATTAGGGTTCCTGTCACTACCCACCAGTTTCCAAGGCAGTCAAGGTAACCAGTGGTCATTTGAGATGTTGAAAACTAGGTGAGAATAAGGTAAGGAGTCATTTGCACTGTTACAGGTGCTAGGAGTTGGCTGTCCTCAGGTGAACCACCAGTACTGCAGTTAAGAAAAGCTGAAAAAACAGTAGTTGAAAATCAACTGTTTTGGGTGAAAATATTTCTCAATGAGGTGTTTGTTTGGTTGCCGTGCCTTCTTTATTGGCGTCTATCATATTCAGAAATGATTTTGATTTGTATACTGCTGATCATTTCAGTTGCTTTATCCCCTGTCTACACCATTCAAAATGCATTCAGTACTTCCTGGTGGCCAGGAAGAGGATGATACACTAAAACGATCTGAAGAATGGCTGTGGATCATGAAAGGCAGTGCGCTGTGTCATATATAAAAAACTGTATTCTCCATGGTTTTGTTTTCTTTTACCTAACTAAATAAATGCTTTAGTCTTTCATTTTCTACCATATTTTTTCTATCTGAATTTTGTGAAACTCTGAAATGCTAGGAAATTGTTCAAAATTTGTAATTGGTACACAAACTATATAAGCTCTTAAGATTAATTCAGTGCTTTGGTACTGTTAATATTATCATTAAGGATTTTCAATATATTCATTTTATTGAGTATGCAAAGAATATTATGGCACTGTGCTTTTAGGAAGAAATGGAAGCAAGGTAAAGAAATAAAAATGATAATTTTACCCAGTAAACTCGGCTGCCAAGTTGCTGTGTTTTTGTGTTACTGCTTGAGTTGGGGAGTAAAGTACTTTCTGATTTTTCCAAATGTTCCTGAGAAACCAAGTCCCCTGTTTAATTCATTGTCAACCCTCAATTTCCTCACAATCAAATCATAATGTCAAAAAAGAAATATGTGACTCCAAGAAGAAAAAGGATATTTATGGAAGAAGAATATATGTTCTTTAAATGGCTACATTTTCAAAGTTATTTTTGCCTTGCTCATATCATTTTGTCACTGATAAGACAACAAGATAAATTCCATAAAATCATACAAAAAACAACTACTCTAAGGAGGTGCATGGATATTCCTGCTGCAAATGAACATTCAGTCCTTTATAAATCGCCACCAAACAAAGTAAAATTCTATCTGGTTCCAGCATGGTGAGCCAATGGGTTATTTACAGGATTACAGGTTACTCAAAAAGTATCTGCTTGGCCAGGAAGGCCTACATTAGTATGAACAATAATGTCCCACAAGAAACATAAATTTAAATTGGACTTCCTATAAAGACAGGTACTCCCAATGAAGAACATGGCAAGTGATGGACAATGTGAGTGAATGGCTACAATCTCAGTTGAGGGTCTGGTAATCCTACCTCTCTCCTTCTAGAAAGAATGTTATTGGTAGCATTATCTAAGTTCTAGCCACCATATTATGGGTATTCTTATTGTGTTCTCATGTATAAGGAGCCAAGGTACTTTGCAAGTCTCCACATCATTTCACTTACATGTCCAAGGCTGTATTAAACCTTGATGACATGCACTATAATCTAAGTGTTTTTATTTTCATAAATATTTTTAAGTGAAACTATTTTATGCATTTTTATTAAATGTTTTTAATCCTTTAACTTTATATTCTGAATTATATATTATTTTCAAAAGTAAGTACAAAATGAACATGACTTTCATATTTTTTGCTCTTAATCATTACATTTGCTAATTCTTCAATTAAAATGAATCATGTTGCTTTTGTCTTTAATTCTAAATGAATGCACATTATTCCCTATTTTTTCCAGATTCATAAAGATGAATAATGTGTACTTTCAAAGAATATATTCTGTTGGAATTAATTCAACTCAATATTTTAAGGAATATATAATTTAGTACCAATTATATTAAAACTTAGAATGTTATTAATCAGAAATTTTAAAGTTTTACAAGAAGATATTTTGGTATCAATTAGTTTGTTTTTATACATATTTTAATGATTTTAAGTGTCATTTATAACTATATCCCAAAGGTTTAAAGCCCATTTATATGAGTAAATTGTACATGATATAAACACAAAGCATACACTGTGTGTTGATAGATTAAGATGATATTTTATTGATTAGAATATCATATAATACAGTAAAATTTGTTCCTTCAACAGAGCACTTCATTACTACCCAAGCAAAACCTGATCATACATCTCAAAAATATCTTTATTTTCTGCAACATGGACTTTATCATGATTTCCTTTATTTGTATGCCTCTTACCATCTTTTTGAGGAAATAAATAATTATCTTACATGATGGATTCCTTATATTTTTCTATAGTGATATTTTATTTGTACTGAAATGTGATTTTAGTTGTATATTAATAAAGTTGCCTTGAGGTCAGAGCAAGCCATAGCAGAATCTGTGCGGTGGTAGTGCACGCCTTTAATCCCAGCACTTGGGAGGCAGAGCTAGGCAGGATCTCTGTGTGTTCAAGGACACAGCTATATGTTTTTATTTTTAAACTTAGTTTTAAAATATATATTTTATTATTTCTTTTATTTTTGAGATTTAGTATAATTACATTTTCTTATCCCTATTCTCATGCCAAAACCATCTATCTATCTATCTATCTATCTATCTATCTATCTATCTATCTATATCTATATCTATATCTATATCTATATATATATCTCCCACCTTGCCGTCTTCCAAGTTAATGTCTTCTTCTATTATTAATTGTTGTAACGTGAATATATGTGTATCTACATACATGTCTATTCCTAAACATAACCTACTCAGTCTATATTACTTGCATGCATTTTTTTCCAGAGCTAACCATTTGGTATTCTATAACCAGTTGGTGAGGTCTTCCTTAGAGAAGACTGTTTTTCCCACTCTCACCATTCTTTAGTTTTATGTAGTTTGTATGTGTGTGTGTGTAGGATTTGAACCTCATGACCTTTCCCCTGTCCACTTTGGCACCGCTGTTATTGTTGTTCTTGCTCAGGTCATGTTTACACATTCATTTTGCTGAGACTCTGTGAATGTAGCTTCCGATGTTACTGAGAAAAACAAATGCACAGAAAACTCATGGACTCTCTGTCTCTGGCCTTCCTTTGTCTGTGTCCCCTGAAACTTAGGTTCAAGAATGTTTGGTAGATTTGGGACTGGGCTCCACAACTATAATAGCAATAGCAATAGGTCTTAATGTTTGTGGATACTCTTGGACAACCTTGACCAATAACCCAAGGAGGGCTTCCCATGCCTGGCGTTGGAGATTTTGTTAGATACTCTCTGGCTTTAGGAGGGAACACTGTCACCCTAGGTAGGAATACTTCATTGAACTATATGTATATATTTGTAGCAGACTTAGGTGTTCATAGATTTTTAAGTAGATAGTTAAGTATGATTCCTCGTGAATTTTTCAGATTCCCAAACTGTTATTTTCCTCTCTTTCTCACTCCGGTATTTTCATCTTCCTCTCACCTCCTTAATTAGAACACCTACTGTTTTTCATGCCCTGATTCATTTCACTTCTGTCCTACTGTTCACCTCTCTATTGTTCCTGTCCTCACCCCTTTTGGCTCAAGTATAGCTGCTACAAAACTTTTTTTTTTTTTAATCAAGTTTTAAACTTCTGGGTAGAATATTTAGAAAAAAATCCAGACAGTGCATGAGACCTGTTTAGAGAGAAGTAAATGATTATGAAGTCATTATGTAGACTGTAAGGGTTTTGTTCTGTAGGAAATAAATTAAACCAGTTTGCAGATTTATTCTGAACAAGTTTTCTGTATTTGTTCTCACTCTATCATTAAAGAAAAGGACACACTCCAAAGCATTCCCTGTTATTCCTTTCATTCATTTTTTTTTAATTTTTCAACAACTCCTTGAGAAAATATTAAGCTGACTGTGTATGCCATCACTTACCATTTATGTTAAACAGTGATGCTAAAATAAACTATTAAAATATGAGATGTGTAATGTTCAGATACATGGCTGCTGATGTATTCCAATAATGAACATAAGGCATTTCTGGGCCTTCCTCCATGTAATACTCTCCCATCCACACTCCAGGGAAGCTGGCTTCTATCCTGAGCTTTCTGGGTATTATTCAGCAAGGATGAATTTCTTCCTGTGTTGTTAGGCACAGTTTCATATGAAAACATTGTATTGTTTTTATTAGAATAATTTTCCTCCCAATGTCAATGATAATTATTTTGAATAACTTTATACTAGTTTTCTCCATTATCTTATCAAATTGGTTATCATCAGCATATAAAACAAGTTTTTAAATGTTAAAAATAAATGTATAATCAACTTTTCAAGGCAGACACTAGACTGGTGCTCCCAACTGCACCCATCCCCACTACTCCTTTCCAGGAAGGGAAACTACTCTTGCAACCAAACACTCCACTTACTCCATCCATCTGCCTGAGGAATATATGACCAATACTTGCCTTGCTGAGCCACACTCAGAGCCCTCTTCTACGGTTGCCAGGAGAAACTAAAGCTGCTATCTCCATGCACCCCCACTGAGAGCCATTGGACCTTATGGTGAATTAGAGAACCTTGATTCCCACAACCAATTAAACTCCCCCTTGCCACTCCACCCAACCTTGCTATACATACTTAGCCCTTTTCTATGCTTAACATTAAAGTGTTGCTAAAATTCACATCACCAAATCTACCAATACCTGTTACCTAAGAAAAAGTTTTAGCCACCAGCTTAAGACGCCCACAGATTGGCTCTGAGAATCTTCAAATATACAGTAGATTTCTTCCTGAGCATTTATCTTTGTTTGCACTTGGACTACAACTGATAGCGTGTTTGAATACAAACTGAATTAATCAAATACTGGACCCTGAACAGATCAATCACTTGACAAATACAGCTGGTCAGTCATCTGGAAAATTGGGGTAGTAGGAAACAGATTCAAACACTCATTCACAGAAAGAGAAAATAAGAAACACTATGAATGACTTAACTCCAGAGGGCTGAAATTAATTTCGGTCAGACAGTCATGATGAGAGTTTCAGTTTAACTTTTGATAACTTGAGCCATCAGGATACTAGAAAGAAAAATCTATTCTAAGTCACTTTTAGAAAACTTTTGATTGTCTATGTGCATGGGGAGCTTAGAAATTTTAACTCTGACCTCATTTGATTATTACGTTAGCCTTAGATGTTGGAAGCAAATACAAGCAAAATATTATTTCTTACTTTTACATAAATGCTCAAAAACTTTACATAGTCATTGAATGTCTTGTTCCTCGCAAGAGACATCAGAACTATCAAACAAATCTGTCTTCTCTGGTTCTTTAAATAGTTCTAGTCATAGGATTTGAGTGTTCTTCACCCTCTCAGGGAAGTCTTTAGCAACTGTAGATTTCATGGAGTTGCATAGCTAGAAACAGATACTAGCAGGCCTCCTGCATAAATTTACCCTGACAATTCTGTTTCTGTAAAAACACTTTTGGTACTATATTTTGTCTTGTTCAAGGTTCTCTATAGGAACAGAACTAATATAATATACTCATTAAAAGGAATGTTTATTAGATGCTGGCTCATTGAATATGATTTAATTGTCCATCCATGGTTATCTTCACAATGGAGAAGTTGAGAATCAATAACTTTTCGGTCTGTGAGAATGATGTTTACTCATCCTAAACCTACTCTAAGGTCTGACGGATTCCGGAAGAGTGACTAGATGTCACTTAGCATGGTTTTTCCTTGTCAGTTAACCTAATCAGAAAAATCTCTCAAAGTTCTGACTGGAGGTTTGTCTCTTAATTAAAGATGCAGTGGAGTGTGGTACAGAGAAGGAGGGAAAAAATCAAAATTGTTCACTGCAGTGTTATAACAAAAGCTATCAAATGTGAAAATTCATATTTTAATGAGACACAGCAAGGTAAATGCCAAGAAAGAGATTACAAGACTAGGAATGAAATCCAGATTTACTGAAAGTGTTCTAGGAAGAAATGTAAACTAAGTGCATAGCTTCTTTGCTTAATAAATTTGGGAAGATCTAAACTCATTTGAAAGTACCCCTGAGGAAGAATTTTTGCTTTTTGTGTTTTCCTCTCTCCCATAAATGTTTGAGAGGGTGTAATGGTTTTTTGGTAGAAACTCCGAAAGGTGAAAAGTAGAGTTTAGAACATGAACATGGTGATTACATACAGAATGTGAATTTTCAGATTTTCTCCTACATAACAAAGGCAATGGAAAAGATTGCAGGATCGGTTGTGCTTCTTTGAAATAGAAACCAAATAAACCACTGAACTTTTAGATGTTTAATTGAAGGGAATGTTCTATATTGTTATTTAATGGAAAATTAACCACATCTGAGTCAACATACATATTTTATATAAAAATCATTTGAAAATGTATTTCCTGATAGTAAGAATCCAAAACCCTAAAATAATTTGCCCTTGTGATTTGTATTACTATTTGTATGTTTTGAAGTTTCATACAAGTCTCACTATTACTTAAAGCTGCATTAACTATTAAATTAATGAACATTTCTGTAGAGTTAAAATTAGAATAAACTCAAATTATATCCATTCATTAGAATGCCCTTAGATTGTTTTGGACTTGGAGTGGATAAACAGTGAGAAGGTCCCTGTCAAGTCAAAATCCTTCTGTATTCATTTCCTCGCTGTAACACATGCAAAGCTGATGTGCTGAATTTGGAACAAACATTGAGATGTCTGTTTTATAAATTTTGTGCCTCATTATTTGGACACTGTGGCTGAAATGTTAGGGATACAGCACCTGTCACTGGAAATGCAAATGTCTGGGCTATAAGCACCCAAAGACATAATTCCAGAAAATTTCCTTGATGACCAAAGCCTGAGAATGTCACTCACTAAATATGACTCACTATTTAGAGATTTTACTTTTATAAGTAAGATAATTAAGGCACCAGTACAATATTGCTATTTTGAGTAGATCTCCTTATAAAACCTACAGCTAGCTATCCATAATCAATTAATTATAAATATGTACTTGTACACATATCTATATCTACATACCTATAATTATTTAATATTTATTTGTAACATATGAATATAGGTAATCATTATAACAGAATGTTCATTAAGTATTGACTACCTGTGAGAATACTATGATTTTTTTAGATTTCATTTCCATAATAACTAACATTTTTGTTTTATTTTATATAGGTAATATGAAATTGTATTTCATGACCATCCATTAGTTTCTTTCTCATCTTCATGTAAGATATGCTTATTTCTCCTGCATTTACCTAAATATCCTTCAGGTTCCTAGAGGACAAAAACTGTCCATTTCACCAATTTCTTTCAAGACTCTCCCATTCAAGTCAGCCTTCTATAATCAGCTCATCATATTTGCACATACCACCTTCTTTATCCTAGAATGCAGAATCCAATATTATTTCTCCTACACCCTATTTGATTTAAAAATACTTCATTATTGAATTAAAATCTCTCTCTCTCTCTCTCTCTCTCTCTCTCTCTCTCTCTCTCTCTCTCACACACACACACACACACACACACACACACACACACACACACACATTAATGAGTTCAACTTCATAGAAATAATCATAAAGCATAATGGAAGGAATAGCATCTACTTAATGCTTTCTTTTCTTTTCTGTTTATGCACATGTGTGTTTGTCTGTGTTTGTTTATGCATGTGTATGGGTACCTTCAGAAGCCAGCTGGTGTTATTGGATTCCCTGGATCTAGAGCTTCAGCTGTTTGTGAGATCTTAGACATGGGTGCTGGGGACTGAACTCCAGTCTTCTGAACAGCAAGTACTCTTAGTAGCTGACCAATCCCTCCAGACAAAGAGATTAGCATCTTTCTAGAGCACTTAAGCTATAATTATCTGATTCTATGAAGATGCTGTGATTGTCCTTTCATGGGAAGTATATTGAGGTCTGTTCTGCACATTCTACTCAGGCATACAATGTATTTTATTCAACATATATTTTATATATTCTCTATGTCAATAATCATAATCTTAGTTATGGAATAGTGCACATTCTTTTTCTGAATTTAATTGTTACCTTTTTCCTGAAAAAATTCACTAGAGTTTGTAAACATCTTTCCATTGAGATGTCCTTTGCCACTTTCTTGTAGTTCCATAAGAATAAACAGGCCAGTGACTTCTGTTTATAAACCAGCACTTGGAACCTTTCATGGTTCAGTATACAGTGTGTTCCCCATAGATGTCAATAAAAGGAAGATAATAATTCTGAAGAAAATTATACAGATTTGTCAGAAGTTTTCAAGTGCCTAATTTCTTATGGGATGCTATAAGCAAGAAGCAAACACAGAGATTTCTCCCCACGCCTTAAATCAGTTCCATTTTCCCTCCATGGCTTCTGCACCAGTCAGGTGGTAAATCAGTACAGATAGAGTCATGGATCCTGTCTTACACATCACTTATTAAAAGGTGGTTAGCTAAGCCACTCTGATTTCTGAAAGGAGTCATTTCAAGGAATCAGAACTTTTTCACATGTTTACATCTCTGCTTATTCCTTGTCTTCCTGACCTGAAAATTGGTCAAATTCTACTTCAGGTAATCTCAGCTTTGCTTGGGAGGGAGCAGAGATCATTCCCTCCACTACTCAGTACAATCATAATGGGGTTTCTACCTTCCTACATTGTCCTCACATTAGGATGCCAAATGCCCTAGTGTTTATTTGTCTTCATAAGAAGTCAATGCATTGAGACTGCAACTTTGAAAAACACCCCCTAGCAAATCATTAAAAATTAACTCATTTTTAGATTTAAGGTTTCTATAGAACCTAATAATTGAGATCTCTCTCCCGATAATAATAACAGTAATAAGTACATTATTTATCTAAATAAGAGTGATCTTACCTCATTTTAGCATTGACCTACTCTATTAGAAAAATGAACATCCTCCTTCTGGTTAGAGCATTTTAGAAGTGAGTCTACTTATCACCACAAAGTGTGTAGTACCATGAACAGTCTGACATGTGGAGCAATGGTGGTGATACCTGAGACCCTGACATTCTGTTTCCTATATTTTTCTCTACTGAAAAGAAAGTCTCATTATTCTAAGCAGTGTTGGGGCTATGTCCAATCCAGTTTCACTGAAGTTAAAGCTTCCCTAATTTCTCAAGGAGCTTTTCCTGTCAAAGCATTTATTCATTATTGTTTTACTATTAATACATTCAGTACTTTACTATCTCTGTCTACCTTAGACATTGCTATGGTTTGGGCATTTTTGCTTGTTCAAAGTTCTTCAAGCATTTCATGAGTACATTATTGCATGCATAAGCCCCCTAAGAAATAAAAAAAATTGTGGAGAAATTGATAATAAAAAGAACTGTTTGTATGTGGGGTGGGATGGGGGGAGGTAACTGATACTACAATCAATTTCAATGCTTAGCATTAAAAATCTCCAGGTTGAGAACTACTAAACAGGATTAATTTTCCAAAATCTTGGTTGACAGAATCTGAGGTTCCAGAAATTCTATGAAAAACTGAAAGTACAAATACATCTGAACCCTATGGAATATTAGGAAACCCAAGTGCTATCCAGAGAAACAAGCTTCACAGGACAGTTTACTAGAAAGCGTTTGATTAACTATGCCATTAAATTTAAAAGCAAGCCATTCCAGTGTCTTCATCTCTATATCTGTGGGTCTCTAAATTACATGAAGATAACATGCTCAATTGTAGGGTCTAAGAGTGTTCTGATGTATAAAGAAGGTGATGTTCATGTCCCTTGATATTTCCACTACAGTTTCCATTATATAAGGAAAGGGGGCTTTGCAATACAGACACCAAATTGGTTCAGATATGGTAATATTGCATTTCAATGTTTTTTATCTTTGTTTTCTCAGAGATACTAAAAATGAAACACATTTGAGTGCCTTTTTCCCCTATTCCCCCAACGGGGCTTTAAACTGTTTAATGGTTTCTAGGCAAGGTGGTGTTGTGCCTGCTCTGTGCCATAGCCTTAGGCTGCAAATGCTCAGAGTTCCCAATTTTATCCTTCACAATTTTTCTGACTGCTCTGAGCATTGTGGGGCAGTAGTGCTGACACTCACATTCAGGCAAAAATATGTGAACATTCACAATAAATAGCAGTCCATTAACTACTAAGTAGCATACTGACTGGAAAGAGGCTATATCAAACTCCCACATGTGACCTTGCTGGGGAGCCATGGGTATTATTAATTGCATATTATTTTAAATCTGACACAAACAGGATAACTTAAGCTATGTATATTTGGTCCTTTTAGTTTTTTTCTTTCTTTTTTCTCTGATGATATTTTTCTATATTATTTTTTGGAATGGTATGTTAGGTAACATTTTTCTATTTTCCTTTTTCCAGAAAACATGTTGGATTGGAACATAGAGACATACCATAATGGATTTCTACCTTCCCACATTCTCCTCACTTTAGGATGCCAAATGCAGTAGGGTTTATTAGCCTTCATAAACAGTCAATACATTGAGACTGCAACATTGAAAAGTAACTCCCTAGGTCCATTCTCTCATGTAAATTCATAGGTAAAATGGGAGTTTGGACATGACATTTTTATCCTTTGTAAATTCTCTTTTGTACATCATTGCAGCAAATCATTAAAAATTTAACTCATTTTAGATTTAAGGCTTCTGTAGAACCTTACAATTGAGAACTCTCTCCCAATAAGAACGATGGTGATAAGTACATAGAGACATGCGTGCACGCGCGCGCGCACACACACACACACACACACACACACACACATAACTGACACATATACAAGTCGCACAAATACATGGATTAATTCATTATAAACTTACACTTGTAAGTTTCATGGGATAAGAAGGATTTAACTGCTTAAAACTGTTTAAAAATTCCATGTAATTTTTGTGAAGACTACAATGAAAAAAAGTGCTCATTTTCACATAAAAATAAAAGGCATCTAATAACTAACAAAACTGAAATTTAGAGAAATTACATTCTTTTTGCTTGTTTTTGTTGTTGTTTTTGAGACAGGGTTTTTTTATATAACAGTTCTGGCTGTCCTGAGACTCACATTTTAGATAGGGGTGGCCTCGAACTCACTAAGATCCACCTGTCTCTGAATCCCAATTGGTGGCAAACAACTTTCATTCCAGAAATTACATTTTTTAGACATAGTAGTTGCTATTCTTTCTTTGAAAATTTCATACAAGTATGAATTGTATTTATATCACACCCATCCCAACTCTTCATGTCATCTTTTGGATGCAATTATAGTCTAAGTCCAATTAATGCTATTGGTAGTGGGGCTGGGCATCCTGCTATCCATTGGAACGTGGATAATTATCAGTAGGCACAATTAAAAGAAAAATGACTTTCCTGCCCTCACAAGTGTTAGTTTTCAAGGGTGCTGTATAATTGCAATCACATAGAAGACAGCCATCAGCAAAGTGTATTTAAAGTTCTCCCAATTACTTTTTGTCAATATTATTAGTGTTTATATATTTGGCCAAAATACATTTATAATTTATTATTATATAATCAGTTTTAAATGCATGTATTATATATAAAATGTATAATATGCACAAGTTTTTAAGTATATATGTATAACTATATATACATATACATATATATATATATACAGAATTAACATGTTTAAATTAATGTTCTTAAAATGCTTATATTTTAAATGTGTATGTGTAGTTGTATATTACATATTACATATATATCTATATACTTATATGTTTTATAGATATATAACTATGGAGATACAACATGTTTGTTACCTATATATTTAATAAATATATGTAAATATCTAAGAATATAATATATAATGAATTTCAAAAGTATATATTATTATTAAATGTATATATAACAAGTATATAGTACTATTTATGTATATAAATATATCTTATATAAAATACCCTTGGTTTGGTTAAGATCATCTGTTTGTTTAGTTCCACATAGTTATATATTTATTATTTAAAATTAATGTCCACAAGACACTTTTAGAATATTTTTAGTCACTTACATTAAAGAAAATGCTGGAAAGATCACAGGCATGCATCAACATGCTCTGCTTGATAATATTGTATTTGCTTCAAAAGTATAGTTAATATAATATTTTACAAATAATTTAAATAATTTTGTTTAGTATCAACATTGTATGATCCATATGCATCTCTTTTCTGTGCTCCCAATCTACAAAATTAGCAGTGGTATCATTCTGAGATAGAAAATTGAGCAATCCCTTATATTACATCATAAAACCTGAATGAAAATTATTCAACAATAACCCAATTGCTGCATGGAAAAAGAAAAGATAGAAAAACAGTCATTGAACTAATGGATCATTCAGCAAATTAGTACAAATTGGCCATTTAGTGAACTAACTGGCAAGAACAAACTAGGATCAATGAAACTTGTCCTGACAATCCTATAAACATAATCTCTTAACACTTAAGTGGAAAAGAATTAATAGGATGAATAGGATTGCCACAAAAGAGACAGCCAATAAAAAAGGATATGGATGTTATAAACACACCTTCACTTAAAACAAAGACCTTTGACGTACAAACCACCTTCCACAAACTAAAGGAACTGCAAAGATTCTCAAAATCTCAATCACTGACTTGAGATAAAATGTCAGAGCTTTCCAAAAGACTCTCAAAGCTTTAACATTTCAATGTCTCCAATTAATCTAAAACACATTTAGAACACTTCATCCCACAAACACTACATGTTTAACCATGATAAAAATTAAGTCATTAAATAGATCTCAAAATAGGGAACATTGTCTGGATAATAAATAATATGATATGATAACAATGCAATTGTTGAAAAGAAATCTAAATGATACAACTTAATAAGAATCTACTTCAAAATGTTTGAAATGTTAGCAATTAATGGTAATTAAGTCCAGTATTTATACAAATTTCTGTATTAAAATAGACATGAAACAATAGAAACACAAAGATTATAATTTTAAACAGATTTCCTCAAATACAATGTTTTAAGTCATAATAAATATATTAAAATGGATTAAATCAAGAATAAGACCTATAGATAAACAATTTAAGAAACAAAATAAGAGTTCCCAGCAGATAAGAAGAATAACAGAGGTCTTGATAGCCAAGCATAAGGCCCAAGTCTATGATTTCCTTAGTACCAGGGGCTAGTCTAAGTGCATTCCTAATTTCTCTTCTGTTTCAAGACTGATGTACATGTAGGCTTTCATTTTCATGAAGTCTGCTAACACCATTGTCACACACCCTTTCTCAAATGTAAGCAGGTTGTTTGACTCATGTTGTGACATTTTCCTGTATGGCTCCCTGGTGTTTCAACATAAATACAAGACTTCCCTTTGCAAGTCTCTTCTTCCCTAATATTAATCTTCATCATTAGATGGACTGAGCTAGTAATGGAGCAGAATATGAACTGCAGAACCTCAGCGATAGGCAGGTGAAGCTCTAGAGAATAGATGAATAGGAACAACCAGCAGAGGCAGGAAAATCAGGCTATAGGCAGGTCTGTAGGGTGTTTTCTTAATTAGTTATTGGTGGAAGAGTGCTCAACCCATTGTGGCTGGAGTCATCCTTGGGAAGGTGGACCTTGGGAAGAAAGCAGACTGAGAAAGCCATGGTCTCTGAAGAGCTCCTGCCTCCTGATTCCTCTTCTATTTGATTGAGTTCTTGTCCTGACATCTTTAAATGATGAGCAGTGAAGTGGAAGTGAGAGCCTAATAAACCCTTTCTTCCCTGAGTTGCATTGATAGTGGTGTTTCATCTAAGAAGTAGTAATCCTAAAACAAATATGCAAACATCAATGGAAGAAAATTCACAAGGTGTGGTTGATGTATTGTGCACCCCAATAAACTTATCTGGGGATCAGAGAACAGAACAGTCACTATTTTAAACATAGAGGTTAGGCAGTGGTAGCACACACCTTTAATCCTAGCATTTAGGAGGCAGATAGTTCTGTGAGTTCAAGGCCACACTAGGAACAGAGCCAGCCATGGTGCCACACACCTTTAATCCCAGCAATTGAGATCTTATGCTTTTGCTTGGGAAGGACACATGTTTAATCCCAGAAAGTGATGGCAGGATGCAGAAAGGTATATAAGGTGTGAGGACCAGGAACTAGAAGTTTTTCTGCAACAATTCAGCTGAGATCCATTCCAGTGAGAATTCAGAGGTTTTCAGTCTAAGGATTTGTAGAAACAGAGTTGGCTGAGAAGTTGGAGAGGTGAGGTTGGCTGTGGCCTGTTCTATTTCTCTGATTTTTCAGGATTCACCCCAATATATGGCTCCTGGTTTTATCATTATTATTAGTAGTAAGACCTTTTAAGACTCTTGTCACGAGGCTTCATACCTAGAGACTGTAATGAGCAATCAATATCTATAGCAAACAAAGCATACACATCACATGCTGACAAACACAGCTGAAAAAAAAACCTTCAAATATACATAAAAGTAGATAATACAAGATGAAAACACCTCATTTATCTGTTATTCTTTAGTTATCTAGAAGTTTGTAAAGGATTTGTCAGTCACCATTAGAATATGACAAAAGATCTCAGTGATCTTTATAAATATGGGTTAAAACAAAATCAAGTATTTAAATTGTAATGATAAAATGTATGACCCAGAACCATGCACAAACTCTGTCAGTCCTGGTAAGCAAATGTTCCTAGAAAGAAATTACTTCTTTGATGGAACTTTATGCAAGGCTCATTAACTACTAGAATTTAAAAATTAGGGAGAAGTTGGGATGTTGTAAGTCCAGAGTCTAATTACAAATTATCTTGTGCTATCTTCAGCAGCCCAAGCAGACATTTCGGGCCCACCTCTAATTCGTATCTAACATTCTGTGACTAACATATAAAGACAATTGAAATTAATTAACTTAGCAAAAATGCTTTTTTTCCCCACAAACAAAAAAGCTAAGACAGCATTGGAGTCCTACATCAGACACCCTCTTCCATAGTATATACACTCTTCTTTAACCAGCCTACTGCATGTTTTCACAAATATGTAGAAAAATATTTTTGATTCCTCTCTTTCTTTATTCAATTACTATAAAAACTTCAGGAAATTTCCTCCACATTGGAACATGAAATGTGGGGTAACCTAATTTTGTATTCTTGGGCTGTAGTCACTCACACTTAGTTTTAGAATAAATTATCTCTCATTGTCTTGAGGTAAGAGTTGTGTTTTTGAGCCAGGAGTTGTGGCACAATCTTTTAATCCCAGCACTTGGGAGGCAGAGGCAGGCAGATCTCTGAATTTGAGACCAGCATGGTGTACAGAGTGGAATTCAAGGACAGCCAGCACTACACAGAGAAACCTTATCTTAAAAAACAAACAGACAAACAAATAAGAGTTATGTTTTTGTGTTTATATCATCTGTCATAGAGCTACATTTCCAGTCCCAATGTTTTATGCTTTTGTTCTGTTATTCTATTGAAATAGCATGTGTAAATGATCTTTAAAGCTTTTCTTTATTTGCTGCATTAAAATGCTTAACTCTTTGCCTTCACATGTATTTTATGTTATAAGACTTTCCCTTTCTAAAATTGGCATAATTTTTTGCTTCACATAGCATTCTTCATTACCCTTTAATTATTTGAATAATCTAGTAGAACGAAGCCAGCATAAGGAAATGAAGAGCATACTTTAGGATCTGAAGATTCTCACTGAAGCATGAGACCCATAACATGAGCATGCTCAATGGACGATCAAGTGAACAGTGAGGGTTTTGCTTAGTTGACAATGTTTGGATTCTTGATTGTTTTGTAATTTAAATTCCCTGCGCATGTCTCTAGAGGACAGTAATTCAGAGGTCTCATTTCAACTGCAGCGGCACCTTCCTGCAATCATTCACGCTGAAGTAACATATGCCCCAGCTATTATTAACCTGATATTTTGTCAAATAAACAGACATATAAATGGCTCTACAGAGTACTTAAATAATAAATGAGATGAATTCTCAATGAATACATTGTCCTTTAAAGTTAGATGGGTCTCCTTCCTTAGAGAACAGTCAAAATGCTAGTGACTCTCCACATTAACTTGTTAGTGTCACCAAACAAAATGAGATTGTTGGACAAATTAAAAAGAAAACATAGTTCACAAGTGCATTATTCTTGCTGAATGGATGCATTATATACTGTATTTTGAAATACACACACACACACACACACACACACACACACACACACACACACTACCCCACCAAATATTTTAACAAATAGTCCTTTCTTGTAATACATTTTGTGGTAGTACAAGTATAAACAATGACAATTCCTAGACTAAGTGTCTTATGTGGGAACACCCTCCTATGCACTGAAGAGTACTGGATCTTGAATTACATGTAATCAATATACTTATCTAATCCATCTGTCATTTAACTCTCCAAATGATAGTTTTGTAAGATTTTGTCTCTTAGGCTAGGTTTTCTCTCTCTCTTTTAACACAGAAAAAAACTTAACAAATCAATGACAAGTGCCAAAATATGTATCTTGAATCAATTTTCCAAAAAAATGTAATATTAACTTGTGTCTATTTTCCTTTAAGTTGAAAAACAAGTATTTCCTAGCAGAATTCAGCAAAGCTAACAGCAATTTTTCATTGGGTTTACACAGCTCCGAAGATCTGCATATTAGATTCTACTTGGTCTTTTTGTTCAATATTGCAACCGAGTGGAATGTTATAGACAGCATCAATTTCTTTAGAGAAATACCAAGCATTGAAAACAAGGCAGGGCATCACAGCTGGTGTGTCTGGAGGAGAGCTTCAACTCCCTCTTCTTGTATTCATGCTACTGCTGACAGCAGACTTTCAACTTAAATTCATTTCCGGAGTGAAATTTTGGAATCAAAAGTAAAACATTTTGAAACTGTGTTGATTTTTTTATAATGAATATGTCACTGGATGCAAGCTATACATAGCAAGCATGTAACAATATGTAGCTGGAGTTGTTTTTTTTTTTTTTTTTCTCCAGCTCTCACCAAGTCCCTGCATTCCCACAGTCTATTTATAAAATAATCACTCAGATGCTTATATTACTTATAAACTGTATGGCCATGGCACACTTTTTGTTATCTACTTCTTATATTTTAACTTAACCCATTTCTATTAATCTATAAGTAGCCACATGGCTCGTGGCTTACCAGTACTTTACATCTCACTTGTCATGGCCGTGACTGGCAGTGTCTCTCTCTGCCTCAGCCTTCCACTTCCCAGAATTTTCCTCTCTGCTTGTCCTGCCTATACTTCCTGCTTGGCTAATGGCTAATCAGTGTTTTATTTACTAACCAATCAGAGCAACACATGTGATGTACAGAACATCCCACAGCATTTCCTCTCTTCTTTTTTTTTTTTTTTTTTTTCAAAAAGGAAGGTTTTTAACTTTCACATAGTAAAATTACAGGAAAAAAAAAACAATTATCAAGCAAGAATTTCCGTTATAATATCTAGTCTATTTATAATAACTAGTCTATTTGGCAAAATTAAAGAAGATATCTTATCTATCTTATATTTGTGAATCTGAGGTTTCATATCTAACTTATCTTTTATTATAACTAAGGAAAATTGTAACTCTATAGCTTCAACTACATCAAAGACCCCAGAAGGATATACTATTATCTGAGAAACGGGAGAAGGATGCAAGCAACTTTCAGGAGTCTAACAGAGTAGACACTGCCAGCCTGGTGGTCTACTGGTTAGGATTCAGCACTCTCACCACCACGGCCCTGGGCCCTGGGTCAGTTCCCCTCTTCTGGTTTGATTCCCCCACATCTAGATCCCAGGTTTTCAGCTTCCTCTCTCATCACCACCTTGTAGGCATGACCATTACCAAAGCCTCAATGGGGGTTGGAACTTCCAGGTCAAAGCTGGAATGGCTACCCACTACAACAATATCTAATTGTATTTTCATTAAAATAATTGTCTTTCATAGAAGAAATGGAGGTCAGCCATCAGAGTGCTTTCCTTAGATGCAGGAACTGGATTTGAGTGCCACACCCAGTAATGTGCACTGTTTTTCTTACCTTTGGTCACTGCACTCAAGGGGATTTGGCAGGAGGGCCACATGTTCATGGTCATCCTCAACAATATGTTGAATTCACAGCCAGTTTGGTCTAGTGAGAACCTGTTTCAAAAATAGTAATTATTGTCATAATAATCTTTTAACTCCAGTGAGTAATGTCATCCATTCACGTATTTAACAGCTCTGCTTTTGTGAACTATTTTTCTAACACTTAATAGCCAGTAAAAAATATGGTCATCTTAATATCATCTTTTTAAATTAAAATGACAATTTTCCTGGAAATGCTTAATATAGTGTCTGGTTAGTTTGCTGAAACGATGTTAATGTTTGTTTAGCTATGATGACACCCATTTCTGAGACATATAGAATTTTAAGTTAAAATACATATACTTTAAATATTTCAAAGGAATGTAATTTAAGGACTGAATCTTTTAAATTGTGATATCTTTAAACTTTATAATGTGTATTAAAAGTTCCAACCAGTTTCTGTTTTACACTGTTGAAATTTCCCATTTTCCATTGTCACCATATAAAAGTAATGATGTTTGATTGTTTATGTGTTTCATACACAAATCTCTCTCATCTTTAGCACTGATTGTTGTGAAGGCTATCCTTGTTTTCTAAGTTGACACAGAAACATAGCTAAGGACACCTCAGTTCAGAAATTTCTCCCAACAGATTGGCTTGTGAGACTGTCTGTGGGCATTTTTTGTTTTTAATAATAGGTTCAGGAGGTACTGTCAAGGTACCATCTGGGGGCAGTAAGTCTGGGTGGATGAATTTAGCCTGGGAGCAAGGCAGTAAGCAACATTTCTCCATGGTTTCTGCTTCAGTTCATACTTCTAGGTTTTTACCTTGAGTTCATGCCTCAACCTTCATTGTTGATGGCCTGTGAAATGTAGGACAAAACGAATCCTTTCCTCTCCAACTTGTTTTTAATCATTGTTTTATCACAGCAATGAAGAGAAAATTTTAAAAAGGAAATTGTACCAGCAGTGGGAACTCTGTGATAGACCTGATCATATGAAATTTATGCTATGTAATGTTTTGTGGGAAAAAAGTGAAGGATTTGGGAGCTTTGGTCTTCAACAGCCACTGAATGCTGAGAGCTTAATGGACTTATGTGGGAACTTGGAAGATAATACTGAAAGCAAGCCCATAAGCAGTGTTCCTCTCTAGGAATGCTTCTATTTCCCTCCAAAGTACTTGCCTTGAGCTCTTTCCTTGGCTCTCATAGATGATGGACTCTAACTGGTGAGCTGTCATAAACCCGTTTCTCCCCAAATTAGTCCTGGTCAATGTTTCACCACAGCAACAGAAATCAACTATGTAGAGGAAACATTATGTCCTTTTGATGTACCTAAACATTTTATATTCTATTGTAAAATCAAGTCACATGGGTTGTAGTTCATAAATTAATATTCTTCATTAAAATCCTAAGATTTTCTCAAAATGTTGAGTGTTACCAGTAGCATAGAATGAAATACAACTTTGTGTGCCTTGAAAAGTAGTTACTAAGACAACAAAATAATTTAATTAAAAGTACTATAATGATAATGGTTTAGCTTATGAAATCACTTCCCATCTAAATGTAATGATCTATGTTCACTGTTTAGAAACACATAAAGTTGGTGAGAGAGAATTAATGCAAAATATTTATTGTTTGTCCTTGACTGCCTTCACATATGAACCCCATAATGCAATATAATAATAATAATAATAATAATAATAATAATAATAATAATAAAGAATTAAAAACAATAGTATCTTGGAAATTCTGTTGGAAAACACATACACATTCTTCATTTTAGAGATTAATCTTAATATAAAAATTTAGTCATGTCTTTTCAAAGCCACGTTTTACCCTTTATAAGTTTGACATAGTTCATGCTAGTCCATGGTTGTTGCACTAAATGTATCTGATAATTATATAGTATGTCTTTAATTTTATAGATGTTCTCAGTTTAGATATTGCCTTTAATCTCAGATGACACTCAACTTTTAAATAGTGTGGAAAGACTGTGAGGATTTGAAATTGTGCTGGATGCATTTTACATCTTGTGCTTTCATAAGCCTCAACGAGAGGACTTTTTTTTATTTTATAATTAATTTAATTTTACATCATCCACAGATTCCCCTCTCCTCTCTCCTCTCACATCCCAGATGTCACCCCAAATCCATCCCCCATTCCCACCTCCTCCAAGGCAAGGTCTCCCCTGGGGATTCAGCTCGGCCTGATAGATTCAGCTGAGGCAGGTCCAGTCCCCTTCTCCCTACACCAAGGCTGAGCAAAATGTCTCAGCCTAGGCCCTAGGTTCCAAAAATCCAGCTCCTACAATGAGGACAGGTCCTGGTCCTACTGCCTGGGGGCTTCTAAATAGTTAAAGCTCATCAACTGTCTCACTTATCCAGAGGGCCCCGGTCCAGTTCCATGGGGGCGCCTCAGCTATTGGGTCACAGTTCATGTCTTTCAGATAATTTGGCTATTTGTCTCTGTGCTTTTTTCCAATCATGGTCTCAATATCTCTTGCTCATATAATTCCTCTAACTGATTGGACTCCTGGAGCTCTGCCTGGGGCTGGGCAGTGGATCTCTCCATCTGCTTCCATCAGTCACTGGATGAGAGGTCTATCATGACAGTTAGGGTGTTTGGCCCATCAGATCACCAGAGTAGGTCAGCTCAGGCACTCTCTTGACCATTGCCAGTAGTCTATAGTAGAGGTATCTTTGTGGACTTCTGGGGATCTCTCTAGCACTCTGCTTCTTCCAATTCCCCTGGGGTCTTCATTTATCATGATATCTATTTCCTTGTTCTCCTACTCTGTTCCTGATCCAGCTGGGACCTCCTGTTCCCCTAAGCTCTCTTTCCCCTGACCCTTGCCTTCCATTACCCTCCCCTCACCCCCAATTTTCTCAGGTAGGTCTCCTCCATTTCTCTGTCATGGGTGATTCCTGTATCTTCCTTAAGGTCCTCTTTACTAGGTAGCTTCCCTGGAGTTGGGAGTTGCAGTCTGGTTATCCTCTGCTTTACAACTAGTATCCACTTAAGAGTGAGTACATACCATTTTTGTCTTTCCGAGTCTGGACTACCTCACTGAGGATGATTTTTTTCTAGTTCCAGACTTTCATTGGAAAATATTGAATGTTAACTTGATAGGATCTAGATAGCGAATCCTATGTACATGTCTGCAGGGAGATTAGTTATATTAAGTTGAAAACCCACCCACATATGGATGGTTCCGTTTATATGAGGGAGGGCTTTTGCCTTGTCTTATTGTATCTTGTTTTGGTTGTAGTCTCTTGGAAGCCTGCTCTATTCTGAAGGGAAATAGAGGGAGGTGAAAGGGAGCTGGGAGAAGTGGAGGGAGGGAAAACTGTTGTTAGGATGTACTGTATGAGAGAAGAATCTATTTTCAGAAAAAAAGGGAAAAAACTGATTGCAAGCATTCTTCACTCTCTTCTTCCTACTGCTCATGCATTTATGTGTATCTTCTCTGCTGTTATGTACTACTGTGTCCCCTTGAACTGTAAGCCAAAATAATCTGTATTTCCTATGAATTTTTTTCTGGTAATACATTCTACCACTATTCATATCCTTAGGTTACTCATGTGGAAAGCATACTTTACATTTCAGTAAGTTGAGGACAGTGATAAACACTAAGTGGATTCCTTGGGTCATGTCACATGTTGGTCTTATGAAATAAGGCAGGTCAGTCAAATATGACATACAGTAAAGTGGAAGTATTACGGACTTCTTTCGTTTATTTCATCTGTGCTAGTAATGGCGAAATTAGCACCTTTTTCCTTTTAGAGATTAATTCTTTTTGTGTGTATGTGCTCTGTGTTTGCTTGAGTGGATGTGATATGTGCAAAGGAACCTGCAGAGGTCAGAAGATAAGGCCAAATCTCTTGGACCTAGTTTTATTAGTTGTGAGCCACCTCATGTGAATTCAACAATTCAAAATCAGACTCTCTGGAAGAACAGCAAGTGCTCTTAACCACTTGACTCATCAACTTTTATCAAAGTGTTCTGTATTTGAAAAGTTGCATTTTTCAAACTATCATTGCTTTGCATAGAAAGACCATTCTGAAATTACTTGGATTTCAATTCTGTGTATTATTTAAGCATTTGACGCTAAATGATTGTTTTCATTACTTTTGCAGAATTATTGTGAATCTTCAAAAAGAGAGTTAACATTTATGTGAAGCATTAAAATTGACTAGCTGAAGAAAATATCATGAAATAGTTTATCTACAAATCCCTCTAAGGAAGATACCAGATAATCTTACAATAATACAAAATTATGATAAGTGGTATTTGGCTAGAAGTACAGTTTTGTAATTCACTTATACAGGTAATTGTGGGTTCTTATTGAACCAGGCAGGTTTACATATACCCACAAGTTTATTCTTGGCTACATAGTAAGTTTTTGTCTAACTTGAATGACATGAGATTTCATTTTAAAAAAATGTCATTGTACTTTCTGCTAACTCCTAATAGTCAAAGTCTGTGTGTGATTATAGATTGAGGTAAAATCTTCCTTTATGATACCCATCAATTTTTATAGTACAAAGTGTTCAATCCAAGTTTCCTGACCTCCAAGTAATCAAGAACTTTTATTGGCTCCTTTTCAAAACTTTATACTCAAGTGACCTGAGATTTTCTTTTCTAACCCAAATCTTGGTTCAAAATGCCTGAGGCTGAAATATTATTTTTGCCTGTAGCAACCCCCTGCCACTTGCCCCAAATTGAACCATCCTGACTTTCCCCATATCCCAACATTTCTATAGATCCTCTCATATCTGCGTGATTTTTTTAAAGCTTAATGCAAACTCTAGTTTAAGGTCATACTTGAAAATTTCAGTCTTTTGTTTTCTTTGTATTGCTGTCTTTTTTTTTAGAGAGAGAAACTAATACTTTAATTTGCAATGTTATTTTTCTTCTCTAAAGCCTCATTACTATTCCCTTTAATGATGAATTCTTTAATGACTCTAAGACTGATGTCTTCTGGCTTGTCCAATATTCTCTGTAGAAGTATAAACCCAATACAACTCAGTGACCTTCAACTTAAAATCAGCCAGAGTCCCACTGAAATAGTGTAGTCATATTATTCCGACAGTAAAGAGTTCTTAATATTCCTTTTGCCTCCAGATTTAGATATTTAATCTCATATTTTATGTTACACAAAAGTTATTACCAATATTAAATTAACAGTGACATAGGACTAAATGATAATGATAACATCTCATTTGATTTTAAAAATAATAAAAAGGACAGTCTCAACAAATTTATCTGGAATAGTCTCCAACAATTATCAGAGAAATAATAATAGTTATGGTTGTGGTATTTTTATAACACACTTCTACCATACAGAAAAACTGGTTTCTTAAGAAACAATATTTAAATGTATTTTTCTATATGACAAAGAGGAAAAAAGTCAAAATTTATAAAATGTATAGCAAATATATAGATACTAGTTTTTTTCTAATATATAGTTACAAATTAAAGCTACTTTCCCCCATAAAACCTTATTAAAACCCCATAAAACCTTATTACTGTATTTTAAAACAGAATATTAGAATATTTGAAACATACCTGCCATGGTTTCTATTTCAGAATATGGAGAACAAGATCTGATTTATAGTTCACGTTGTTCTTCACTGAAAATAATTACAAGAAATATCAATGCAATCAATTTGTAATTATATGTTTGTGAATTATCCAACTGATGAATTACCAAACTAACCAATTCAAATTTTTATTCATCTCACTTACTTCCCTCCTGATACCCTCGTGGTTTCTGGCTATGTCCTGGCTATTGGTTTATTAAGGAAATATTTTTAACATTTTTAAAAGCCTAAGGAATTACCTCCAAGTTCTCCTATGACTAAAGTGTGAAACTTGTGGTTTAAATACTTGAATATCTAGTATGTTCAAGCATTGAGAAATGCAAAATTTTCTAAGAGTCCCACCTTCTACTATTAAGAGTCAACACTGCAGGGGACTCAATGTCTGACCTGAAATTTTTTAACAGCCATCTAAGTTTCCATAAAATTAAGCAATTAAAAACAAACAAACAAAGACTACAAAAGCTAACAAGGGAGGGGAATAATTAAATAGTTCTACCAAGCTTCAATACTTATATAAATACAAATACCAGCATTTCAGGATGTGCATAGATGCTCTAGAGACACTCAGATATCCCTGGCAACCATCAGCTGTTCAGTTGGACTAAACACACACTCAACAGGAGGGGAACCATCTCTGGTCAAATCCTAGCCAACATCCCGGGGTTAGTGAGATACAGAATACTTTGCTAGACCAGAACAATTTTTTACTACATTCTAAATTTTATCCTTATACACACAGATTAATGTATGTACCACTTATCTTCAAGTAATCTCTCTTTACAGCAAATTTAGATCATCACAAAAGATAAACCTAAACATAATGTAAAGATCAAGCTATCATGGTTAGCCAAGAACCAGCACATAACAGATCCTGCATCTGTGGCTCAGGGAGCATTGTAGAAGATGGGACTGGAAGATTTTAAGAGCCAAAACACCAAGAAGTCTGCTGTTAAACAGTCTTTCTTGACATGACTGGGATATCAAAATAGTAGCAGTATCAATGTCAGCAGACATGTTGACACGAAAGAGGAGAGATTCCACTGGAATCTTATAATTAGGTAACTACTTACTGATAGGAGAAGTAAATAGTTCCAAGGATGGGCCCCTTTATTGGTTATCCAAATGTACACAGACAGCAAATATGGACTGAGCTGAATATGTGTGTGTGTGTGTGTGTGTGCGCGCGCGCGTGCATCCTCAGTAGGCCATGGAGAGCAAGACAGTAAATAGTATTTCTATGTAACCTCTGCTTTAGTTTCTTCCTTCAGGCTCCACTTACATTTCCTGCTCTGACTTTCCTTAATGATGATTGAGACCTGGGATTTGTAAAATGGAGAAATCTTTCCCTAACTCAAATCAAATAAAAAGAAAGAAAAAAGAAAGAAGATGAGAAAGTAAATTTCCCTTTCTGATTATTGTGAACAGTGATAAAAGAAATGTAATTTCATCTGAAGTAAAGAATCCATCTTCTTTGTGTTTAAATTTGATCTAAAACTTTGAAAAATGTAGGATATATTATGGGAACATTTAGGAAAGGGATGACTTAATGTGTGTTCCCACAATTATGGGAGATTTTTCTATATATTAAAAATAACAAAAAGGAAATCATATCAATGTATTTATTTAATTTATGATTACTAAATATACATTATAATCAAATATAGATATAACTATATGATAATTATGCTAATGAACCAGTCCATTAAGTACTGATTTCCCTCATCACAGCAATTTGGGTATTCGTTATATATTAATGATGTAAATGATAGCCAGTGTCATCATAAAATTATATTCTAATAATAAGAAAGAAAGACCTCTGTGATAATAAGGGAGGGATGAGTTTCCTGCATTTGCCTTATGTCTTACAGCCTTATGAGCCAGTCTTTATATGACTTTTATTTCTTGTTTAAAAATTGTTTTCTAAATTCAAGTAAATCTTATGTAGAATATTCCTCAAATATCACTATTTCCTGTTCTGAGCTTTTATTATAGCCTCCATTTGCTTGCTGAATCATGGATTTTCATTTTATAGGTTGAATATGAATAGTAACTTTTAAAGTAACTTTTTATAATTTCACCTCCCTATAATCCCGTTTCACTGATGTTTCCCATTGGGTGCCATTTTCTTTATAGAATGTGGGAAAGGCTCTCTATCAAAGGGTTAATTTGTATTCTTATTTGTTATGTTAAGTATAATAAATGGCAATCAACACCTGTTTCAACTTCTACCTCTTAATGTTATTTTCACTTTCCTTTCCAATTCAAATGCTAGTTCAAAAGATACAATGGACGTTTTTTTCCCGTTATAATACATCCTTGATATGGGGAGATTCTTTATTAACAGACCTTTGAACCTCAGCTGCATGTTTTATTACCCACATCAAACGTTGGGCAAGTGATATCATAGCCTGCTTATGATCCTACTCAATATGTTCTACATTAAGGGATTGTATGTATTTTGCAGTCCTTAAGTCATTTAAGGATCATTTTCCTATTCATATAGCAGACCCCACTCATCAAGAATGTATGTCACCTATCCCATGTGGAGGACGACAGCTATCCTTGATTTCTCCCATCCCTGTAGTTGCTCTCTCTCCAAGCTGCTCAGCATCTACCCCACTTGTTATCATACACATTAGAAAACACAAAGCTGGAACTGTAACAAAGAGACACATTTTTCTTTATTCTTCCTGGAAAGTTACCTACATCAGGATTATCCCTGAGGAATCTCACTCAGACATATTAGTCTTAGTGACATGTCTTGTTGCAGTTAGCAGGGATGATGCAAGCGTCATCTTCTCCCCAGCCCACTTGTACCCAAAACAGTAAAAGTTCCAGCCTTTTATTGTTTCCTCCCAGGTCCATGGAAGAGTCTTACAAACAGCTGAGGATTCTAATCTGAGAGATATCAAATGAATCTAAGCACACTGAGTCCTTCAGTCCATTTCTTTATTCTTCTAAGTAAAATTCTATCTACACAGTTTCTTTTCTGTTCTCATTCTTAGCTCCTCTTTTTCTTGCTGATGTTCCTTCTGCTCTCAGTCCCTTCTACTGTTCTCTTATGTCTATCTAGTTCTTTCCATCTTCCATTCTTCTTCCCCCCCAAAAATATTCATTATTTACTTGTTAGCAAAAACTACAAACTAAACTCTCAGGGACAAGTATTCTGGTAAGAGTCACACTTGGCTTGGTCAGCTTAATTGGTGATTGACAACAGCTGTAGGTTGTAAAAAGTTCTGGTTATCTCTTAAAGGGATAGCTACAATGGTTACAAGGAAAGAAATTAAACCAGTGAGAGATTTAAGGAAAAGACAAGGAACATGTGTATTATTTTATGTGATTAAAAATACCCAGATGTGGTTAGTCAGTTGACAGCCTTTTTCTTTTAGTCACCTGAATCTCAGGACCTACACATAATTACTCTACTGAGCCTAAAATCTTATATATATTAAAAACTGATGAGGAAATAAATACAGTGTTAATTGTTATTTGAATCAGAATAGGGAAGTGCTGGTGGATAACGCTTAGGCAACACAGGTGCTATTGATCTCTTGAAGGACTAAAATATACCAAGGCCAGACACCTGCACTATCACTTCTAGTTAGCTATAATTCTTCTGAAGAGATTTGATCTAACAAGGTCAGGCACCTGCAATTCTGCTCTGTGAAATTTCTATGAGGACACTTTGTCTGGTTAATATTTACCTTGTCAGTGACTGAAGATGGAGAACAAGACCTCTAAGTGTCTACAGTCCACATGGAAAAATAGATCTAGTGTGAAACATATTTTACTATGTTTCTTTTCATAAAAATTATACATTTAAATAAGAAACCATCTTCTAGACTATCCACATTATGTTTTCCCATAAGATTGAGATGCAATCATGTGATTACATGTACATATAACATGGAAATGCACAGTAAATGGGGAGAATTATAGCTGTTATTGCACAAGAAGTTTACAAGAGACAGCCAATTCATTCAAAAGGCAGTAATTCCATAACGACTTAGATGATGTTTTCAACTAACAGAACCCTTGATTCTGATAGGTTGACCTTCTGAACTCTTGTTATCACTGCTATATACTCCCATTGACTTTCTGGCTTTCAATACACTTGTGGCTCTACCAGACCCTCTGGGTCTTACTTTCCAGCACTGAGGGAAAGCCAAGTAAGACCTTGAATTGCTTTATACCTTCAGTCATTAGAAGAGAGCAAAGAATTCATGCATGCTATTGCACAATTCACCTTCTCCACTCTTATATCCTTCAAGATTTCTGCATAAGAAAAGGTCTGACACACAACTGATTTTGGTCTTCTCACATTGATTATATTAAGGAAATCCAAACCTGGTGTTGTGTGAATGCCTGCTGTTCTAGCACTCAAGAGGCAGAGATAAGTAGATCCATGGATTCAAGGCAGCATTATCCACAAAGCAATTTCCAGTCCAGCTTGGGCTACATACTCAGATGCTATCTAAAACAAAACAAAACAAGACAAAAATGATAGCCCCACAGTGTCCAGAGGCCCATTCCATAGGTCATATTGAACTAGATTTTAAGTTCAATACTTTACAACTTCCACTCTGTGTGAACTTAAACACTCAGTTGCATCAAATTTCACCCTTTGGGGCCACAGGTTTAGGTTCATTATGTAATATAAATTATCATTCACTTAGATTTTAAATGTCTCCATGGTCTTTAACAACTTCAACAGTAGATGAGTCCAAAGTGTCTTTATTTGTAATTCTATAAAATTAAATATAAACTGGATATGTCCAACATATGATGACACAAATTAAATTATTGTATTTCAAAGGGGGTGATTCAGGGCATTAGAAAGAAACTGAAGCAAAAACCAGTAGGGCAAATTCCAAATCTTGCAGCTCTGTGTCTTAATTCTGGGACACTCAATGTAATTTTTCAGACATCAAAAGGCTTAGGCGGCTCCAGCTCTCCAACTCTGTGACCTTAAGTGTGTATTGTGTCTTTCTATAAGTCTGCTAAATCTCATACTTTCAGCTTCCCTCAGTAGACATTCTATGGTTCTGGCATTTTGAGTACCTTAAAGTTTCTAGTGCAACTGAGGTCATGTCTTCAGAGCATTCAATAGCTTCTCAGAGTCTTTTCAAAGGAGCCTATCCACTACCCATGTAGGGGCTCAATTTGTCTCCATGACTTATTCAATCCTAAGTTTTTCATGGCTGTAAAATCGGTACAACTTGGTCAATTTTGCCAATTTCTACTGCTAACCTGAGACATTGCCTGGCCCCATTGAATCAAAACTCTCTGCCAATGTCTGTGTGCTGATCTTGGGAAGACTTTTCCTAGCAGTTGAGTAATAGTGAACCCTTTCAGTGCAGGCTTTCTTCTAAATGAAGCTGAACCTTCAGCAGATGAGGCCTTTGATGGGTAGGTGTTTATCCTTAAAAAAAAAAAATCATCTCTGTGAGATTTCTCTTTTAGTGATGCCCTTCTCCTTAGCCAACACAACTGCTTTCTTTATTCAGTAACAGACTGAATTCTGGTCTGTCCTGAAGTATTTTCTGTCAACAAAATTATTCAATGATCTGTAAAATCAACCTTATTCAGACTCTCAGGACATGGACAGAACAAAGCAGGATCTTGGACAAAATATCACTTAAATGACCCCTAGCCCAGCTCCATTCCGAGACCTTTCTTTGACCTGAGACCTCTTGAGCAGAGTCTCTACTGTTCACATTTGCCAAGAATTGTTGTATTCTTAACCTCCACCGTAGTAGCCCATCAAGCTCTGCTTATTGCAATCAACTTCATTTCCAGATCAAAGTTCCAAATTATTACAAAAGGACTCCACAAAACAGATCCAAAAGGCCTAAGGACCCCTTGGTCAAAAACACCACAGCCATAGCAATGGTCCCTGTTGGTTCAACATTATGTGTTATTTTTCTTTTCACTACAATAACTATCTCAAAAAAAATTCAGGTGGTTAAAGAATTCATTCTAATTCATTTCCAGGTTATGTCCATTATGGTCGGAAAGTCAGGTATTCAGAGGCTTGAAGCAGATTGTCACATGCTATTATCTTTACTCACAGCAAGAGAGCAATTAATGCATGAATGCATGCTTGTGCTTTTTTCCTTCTCCATCATTCATTCATTCCAGGATTCCCTCCCTAGATAATGGTTTCACCCATAGCTGATGATTCTTCACCTCAGTTAATCTAATCAAAAGAAATCTCAGAGACTCACACAGACATTTTATATTTTGTCCACTTGAGTATTAATCATTACAAGTATCATCATGGCTTTTCCTGGAGAGATGTGAAAGATTCTGTGTAAGTATACCTTGAGGGAAACAGTGAAGTTATTAAGGCTACTGGTAGAAGCATGGGTAAGATGTTATTAGGCAGGGTGCCTATTAAGGTGCCTCAAAAGCAGCTGCATCTCTGAAAAGCCCATCCTAGCATGAGGCACAGCTCAGATACATTTCTGGCACTTCTTACATTTTCAGGCAGTTCTAAACAACAGTAATTTTTTACCCTAGTAGCCAGCAACAGTTATCTGCTTACTGTTTACAGCATTTAAAATCTTGGTACATTCTCAATTTCCTGAGTCTTATTAACTAACCCATGTATAAAAAAATTAAGATAAAATAACTATACATTAGAGTATAATTACACTGAAGTTCTTTAGATTTTGTCTATACAGGTAATTATGAGAAAGATACTACTATTGTAATGAAGAAATCAATGTTATATAACAGCTAGATGAAATGTATATACTATGGTAGTTTGGAATGTTAACTAATGGATGGTAATATTCTTGAAGAATATGATTTTTGCTATTCTATTGTTATGTAAAGTGTGTGTGAACACACACATATCTATATATAATATTTGGATGAGAAATCTGTCCTTTGTTTAGCAAAGATGTTCGCACTTTGACTCAATCTCAAATAGCCCTTACTCAGTTGTTTCCACTTTAAGGAATTGCTGGCAAGATTTTTTTGTTTTGATGTGTTTATGTTTTTCTCATACTAGGGAGCAAAATATAATGGAACACAATATAGAACATTTATTTTCTTTGCTTTGATAATATTTACAACATCTTTCATGAACCTATCAAGAAATATAAAATTCCCTATAGTTAAAACCATTCAGACCATCAGTAGGGTTTCTTAGTTTTGACGGAACTATTGATCATATAAACATTAAAATGATGTCTGCTGTAGCAAATGCCAATAAAGGAGTTGTACATTAATCAGAAAATCAAAGCACTTGTCAATAGAAAGGCCACATTTGACAGAATGCTGCTGCTGCAAGACCTACTAGCCAAGTGCCAGAAGCTAAGTAACACAGCAAGTGATCTATGTATTTGACTTCAAGCTGTTTTCAAATTGTATACAAGGAAAAATCAACCAGTGAACCAAATCCTCAGAAGCTCTATAGTCTTTTATTTGGAGTCTGTTTTGGAAAAGTAAAGGCTAGTTTATTACTGCAGTATACTTTATCAGTTTACTTCCTAAATATTTATATGTACCTTATATTGTCTATTAAGGTTTAACTGCACATTCCAAATATGCAGAGAAGGTATGAAAAATAATATATATTAAACATGTTTCTATTTTACCAATATATTTTTAAAATAATATAATTTAATAATATATATCTTAGAACCTGTGTATATAATTTGCTCAAAATTATTATAGATATGGAGATGAACTAATCTATTAAATTAACTAAGACACTTCACTCAAGAATATAAAATAAAACAATAAACAGTGCCATTAGGAAAAATAATTGCTTTTGCCTTGAGAAAACATTTTATTCGAGAAAGTCAATCTACCATACCTATACTTAAATTTGATTAAGTATATATAATCAGAGATTATTTTTCCTCTTTTTCCAGTTGCTTGAAAATAAGTTATTCAGTAGGAAGCTGAAGCAGATAGAAGATTTTGAGTCTTTAGTGGATAGTTGTTCAAATCATTCTTTTTCTTTTCCACAATGGCTACTGTTTTATCAGGGCTTATTAAATAGAAAAAAAAGAAATAATAAAACGTCACAAGAAAACCCTGAGGGTATTTCTTCTTCAGTTTTTTAGACTATAAAACTTGATTGTTAGTGTGTTGATATTAATGTTATGTATATATGTGTGTGTTTCCTATAATCAGCACTTGTTACAAGAATTATTCAATTAGGAAATGCAAAACAATTATTTATAATGCTGCAACACCCTGAGTTCTTTAATGTCTTGCTCTATGTGTAGCAGAGTCTCAGACTCCCATTAAATACTACAGAAAACATAGCACTGACAAAAGTTCCTGGTTTTTGTTTTTTTCTTATAAGTGGCAGGGGGCAATAATTGGAAGTAAAATAATTTTTATAAATTATTAATCTTGTAAATAAATTTATAAATATTATACAATTATACAATGAAGCATAAATATTCTAAAAATGACTTTAAGTTCTGAAGTAATACATTTAGCACTATTAAGCATAATTTGTTATATAGAGAGAAACTTAAAAATTCCCATAAACATCATCAGGTCCTTATGAAAGTCTTAGTGAATTAGGCAGTTTTATATTACTAAATATTCTAAAATTTGGATTATGTAACATTTTTACAGGTAAGCAATAGTATTATATTTGGCACTTGATATTTCTAATTGAAGATGTGGAAGAACACATAATGTTGAACTCATTTGTAAATTTTTGTTAACATTTTCCTTAAGAGTAGAAAAATACAATTGTCAAGTTAGAGTTGTTGGTTAAAGTTATATTATATTATATTATATTATATTATATTATATTATATTATATTACATTATATTATTTATTTATTTATTTACTTACTTACTTATTTATTTTGGCTTTTCAAGACAGGGTTTCTCTGTGTAGCTTTGTGCCTTTCCTGGAACTCACTCTGTAGTCCAAGCTGGCCTTGAACTCATAGAGATCTGCCTTGCTCTGCCTCCCGAGTGCTGGGATTAAAGGTGTGCATCACCTCCCAGGCAAGGTTAAAATTATTATGTTGGAAATATTGATTATTTGTGATTGTTTTCACTTTAAAATGTGAATATTATTTGTCTGTTCTATGGTGTATAAATGTTCCTGTAGTTAGAGTTTTCCTGCCTGGCCCACAGTCAGGACAAATCTCTCTTACCCACCAGTCCCATAGTCGCTCAGACCCGACCAAGAAAGCACACAGAGACTTATATTGCTTATAAACTGTATGGCCATGGCAGGCTGCTTGTTATCTACCTTTTCTATCTTAAATTTACCCATTTCTGTTAATCTATACTTTGCCACATGGTGTGTGGCTTACCAGTGTCTTTACATGTTGCTTCTCATGGCGGCGGCTGGCGGTGTCTCTCCCCAGCCTTCTCCATCCCAGAATTCTCTTTCTTCTCTCTTGTCCCACCTATACTTCCTGCCTGGCCACTGGCCAATCAGAACTTTATTTACACAGAGCGATATCCACAGCACTTCCCCTTTTCTTTTTTTTTAAGGAAGGTTTTAACTTTTACATAGTACAATTACATAAAACAATTATCAAGCAAGAATTACAGTTACAATATTAAAGAAGATATCCTATCTACCTTATATTTGTGAGTCTAAGGTTTTATATCTAACTTATCTTGTATCATAACTGAGGAAATTATAACTATCTAGTCTTCAACCACATCAAAGACCTCAGAAGGATATAATATTACCTGAGAACCGGGAGAAGGATACAAGCAACTTTCGGGAGTCTTGCAGGGTAGACAGAGACAGCTGGCAGCCTGAACAGTTACCTAATGTTCCTTTGTAAAGTTGGGGCATTTGTCTTCAGTCCACAGGGCTAGAGTCTCTCGGTCACTTCTCTCAGTGTCCTGTAGAATGTCTGTCAGTTTCCTCTGTCAAGCAGGAGCCTGAGGACCATTTTGTCAAGCAAAGTTCAGTGGTCACCTTCCTATGGGTCCTGCACGTCCAGTTGATCGAGCAGTCCAGGCAAGAACAGTTTCTTGCCCAAATGGCTATTTTTGCCAAGGTGAAGATAAACTCCATATGAAGTGTCTTCAATGCCCATCCTCCTCTCTGAAGTAAATCGGTGCTGCCAGGAGCAGACATGTCTCACTGTCCAGAAAGTCTAAATTTTAAAAATATTTTAAATGCCATATTCTGAAGGTCTTTGAAGTATTTGAAGATTACCTATCTATCTGAAATATCTCTATGTATACCCAGAAGACTTAACTAACATGGCTATGAGTATGATTATCACAGATGATTAATTATTAATCTATTTTTAATTATCCATTACAATTTTAAATGAACTATACAAACATAATACCTTAAACACAAGTAGAAATATATACATAGTATAACAAAATTAACTTTAAGTTTGTATCAATAGACTAAAATCTATACCAATGTAAAACATTTTAAACAAGTTGTTGCTCTTTAGAAGTAAGTTCCTTAATCTACCCTTTCATCCTTTATATCTGTATCATTTCCCCTTTTCTTCTTTAGAAAGAGATCTCATTTATAATCAAACTGCTTTAAAGAAAAATATTGGTTTTTCCCTGTCCCACATCAGAGGGCTCTTCTGATTTGGGACACAAGAATCTCTTAACCTTTTCTTTTAGCAATATGTCTGGGTTTAGAGAAGGAGTGAGCCAATTCCATCTCCAAAGCCAGCTTGATAATTTTGGGAATGTGGGCATAGTTTCTCTTACTACTTCCTGCTGGAGGGGGTCGCTGTATCTTATGGGGACAAAAAGAAAATTTTAGGATTATGGAGTAGTCCATTAGGGTGAACCTCTGAGCCAGTTGCCTTGAAACCATTCTGGATGTTGGATCATCTGGGCCATGGTGTCATCGGAGACCTTTCAGGTGGTTTTGGCTGATTAAACCTGATATATCTTAATCTGGAACAAATCCACAGCCTCTGGCTTTCTGTGGAAACAAAAGCAGAGACTCTTTTCCAACGCAACATATCCTTATATCCAAATTTTGAAGTCAAGTTACCTTTAAAATTTACATATTTATTTAACTCAACAGCTTTTACGATCAAATCTTTTTCTTCAGTTAAAAATCCCAAAGACAACATAAACCAGATTCTCTGTGTAATATCCATCTTTGTAAGCCTGAAACGCTGCTGTGGCTGCTGGCTCCGCCCACCTCAGCTTCCCAACATCGTGGTGGTGCAGTTTACTGCCAGCTCTGGGTCTGGAGCCATGTGTACCATCAACTATCAGAAGCAGTTCTATCAAAGCAGTGCATAGCCCAGAAATTTTTTTTTTTTTTTTTTTTTTTTTTTTTTTTTTTTTTTTAACTAGCAAAGGCTAAATCCACCATGCAGCAGAGTAAAGTGCCGCTTGTAGACTCCTCATTCCTGCCACACTGCAGGTCAGATGCACATGCCAGGAACCGGCCATAGTAGCTGAAACCGGCAGGCTGCTGCTAACTTGAGAGAGACAATTAGGAAGCTGTTTTTAGCTCCGTCTTAGAATCTTTTTTCTCAGGTTTTAGGTGGAAACTCTTGCCAACACGTTGGACGCCATTTGTAGTTAGAGTTTTCCTGCCTGGCCCACAGTCAGGACAAATCTCTCTTACCCGCCAGTCCCATAGTCGCTCAGACCCAACCAAGAAAGCACACAGAGACTTATATTGCTTATAAACTGTATGGCCGTGGCAGGCTGCTTGTTATCTACCTTTTCTATCTTAAATTTACCCATTTCTGTTAATCTATACTTTGCCACATGGTGTGTGGCTTACCAGTGTCTTTACATGTTGCTTCTCATGGCGGCGGCTGGCGGTGTCTCTCCCCAGCCTTCTCCATCCCAGAATTCTCTTTCTTCTCTCTTGTCCCGCCTATACTTCCTGCCTGGCCACTGGCCAATCAGAACTTTATTTACACAGAGCGATATCCACAGCACTTCCCCTTTTCTTTTTTTTTAAGGAAGGTTTTAACTTTTACATAGTACAATTACATAAAACAATTATCAAGCAAGAATTACAGTTACAATATTAAAGAAGATATCCTATCTACCTTATATTTGTGAGTCTAAGGTTTTATATCTAACTTATCTTGTATCATAACTGAGGAAATTATAACTATCTAGTCTTCAACCACATCAAAGACCTCAGAAGGATATAATATTACCTGAGAACCGGGAGAAGGATACAAGCAACTTTCGGGAGTCTTGCAGGGTAGACAGAGACAGCTGGCAGCCTGAACAGTTACCTAATGTTCCTTTGTAAAGTTGGGGCATTTGTCTTCAGTCCACAGGGCTAGAGTCTCTCGGTCACTTCTCTCAGTGTCCTGTAGAATGTCTGTCAGTTTCCTCTGTCAAGCAGGAGCCTGAGGACCATTTTGTCAAGCAAAGTTCAGTGGTCACCTTCCTATGGGTCCTGCACGTCCAGTTGATCGAGCAGTCCAGGCAAGAACAGTTTCTTGCCCAAATGGCTATTTTTGCCAAGGTGAAGATAAACTCCATATGAAGTGTCTTCAATGCCCATCCTCCTCTCTGAAGTAAATCGGTGCTGCCAGGAGCAGACATGTCTCACTGTCCAGAAAGTCTAAATTTTAAAAATATTTTAAATGCCATATTCTGAAGGTCTTTGAAGTATTTGAAGATTACCTATCTATCTGAAATATCTCTATGTATACCCAGAAGACTTAACTAACATGGCTATGAGTATGATTATCACAGATGATTAATTATTAATCTATTTTTAATTATCCATTACAATTTTAAATGAACTATACAAACATAATACCTTAAACACAAGTAGAAATATATACATAGTATAACAAAATTAACTTTAAGTTTGTATCAATAGACTAAAATCTATACCAATGTAAAACATTTTAAACAAGTTGTTGCTCTTTAGAAGTAAGTTCCTTAATCTACCCTTTCATCCTTTATATCTGTATCATTTCCCCTTTTCTTCTTTAGAAAGAGATCTCATTTATAATCAAACTGCTTTAAAGAAAAATATTGGTTTTTCCCTGTCCCACATCAGAGGGCTCTTCTGATTTGGGACACAAGAATCTCTTAACCTTTTCTTTTAGCAATATGTCTGGGTTTAGAGAAGGAGTGAGCCAATTCCATCTCCAAAGCCAGCTTGATAATTTTGGGAATGTGGGCATAGTTTCTCTTACTACTTCCTGCTGGAGGGGGTCGCTGTATCTTATGGGGACAAAAAGAAAATTTTAGGATTATGGAGTAGTCCATTAGGGTGAACCTCTGAGCCAGTTGCCTTGAAACCATTCTGGATGTTGGATCATCTGGGCCATGGTGTCATCGGAGACCTTTCAGGTGGTTTTGGCTGATTAAACCTGATATATCTTAATCTGGAACAAATCCACAGCCTCTGGCTTTCTGTGGAAACAAAAGCAGAGACTCTTTTCCAACGCAACATATCCTTATATCCAAATTTTGAAGTCAAGTTACCTTTAAAATTTACATATTTATTTAACTCAACAGCTTTTACGATCAAATCTTTTTCTTCAGTTAAAAATCCCAAAGACAACATAAACCAGATTCTCTGTGTAATATCCATCTTTGTAAGCCTGAAACGCTGCTGTGGCTGCTGGCTCCGCCCACCTCAGCTTCCCAACATCGTGGTGGTGCAGTTTACTGCCAGCTCTGGGTCTGGAGCCATGTGTACCATCAACTATCAGAAGCAGTTCTATCAAAGCAGTGCATAGCCCAGAAATTTTTTTTTTTTTTTTTTTTTTTTTTTTTTTTTTTTTTTTTTTTTTTTAACTAGCAAAGGCTAAATCCACCATGCAGCAGAGTAAAGTGCCGCTTGTAGACTCCTCATTCCTGCCACACTGCAGGTCAGATGCACATGCCAGGAACCGGCCATAGTAGCTGAAACCGGCAGGCTGCTGCTAACTTGAGAGAGACAATTAGGAAGCTGTTTTTAGCTCCGTCTTAGAATCTTTTTTCTCAGGTTTTAGGTGGAAACTCTTGCCAACACGTTGGACGCCATTTGTAGTTAGAGTTTTCCTGCCTGGCCCACAGTCAGGACAAATCTCTCTTACCCGCCAGTCCCATAGTCGCTCAGACCCAACCAAGAAAGCACACAGAGACTTATATTGCTTATAAACTGTATGGCCGTGGCAGGCTGCTTGTTATCTACCTTTTCTATCTTAAATTTACCCATTTCTGTTAATCTATACTTTGCCACATGGTGTGTGGCTTACCAGTGTCTTTACATGTTGCTTCTCATGGCGGCGGCTGGCGGTGTCTCTCCCCAGCCTTCTCCATCCCAGAATTCTCTTTCTTCTCTCTTGTCCCGCCTATACTTCCTGCCTGGCCACTGGCCAATCAGAACTTTATTTACACAGAGCGATATCCACAGCATGTTCCCTTCAAATTATTTAACACAAGCAATGTTAGAATAATTCATTATTCTGATTTCCCAAAGATTTTAACAGTTTATTTTCTTCTGGCAAATCTTAAATTCTAAAAATGTAATTTCATCAAGCTGTTTTAATTTACATATAAATTGGAACTGCTTTTACCCATTGATTCATATCATAAACAATCAAAATCAACTGTTGGAAGAACCTGATTCAAATCGTCAAAATGTCTAATTTAATAACAACTCATTTAGAAAACAAAGAGATGGAATCTCAACATTTCTGTTTGGAGCAACAAGTTATACAAATGTGATTTCAATTTTTTTTAATTTAGCTTCTTTATAAAATTTCATTTTTGAAGCCAATTTTTGGTTCTAAGTTTCATACACTCTATCAATGAATGCTGATTTCATCATCATTGTGATAAGATATGCTTTCTGCTAATTACAATACACCAGGTCTTATTCTCTTATGGTTGATCTTCTAATCTCTGCAGTGCATTTGTCCTACTGGTGTCTATTATTACCAGTGGATCAATATGAGATTGTGTGGGATACAAAAATATTTTAGAGATTTTAGTGTTATAAAATGATGGAAGTCATAAGAAATAATAGATATCTGTTCCTTGTAAATAGGAACCATTTCTTAAGCCATATAGAGTTTAATGAAACCCTTACATTCAAGAGGGTGTAATCTCTTCTGGCAAAAAGTACAGATCTATTTCTATACTTGGGGCTCCTGCATCTTTTAACTAGTAAAAGTTATGTTCATTCCTCATGACTCATTTATTTCCTTCAGGGGATTAACTTGTAAATTATATAGAGATACAGTAGGGACCACCATTTCTGCCTTATTCAAGTCCTTACTACTTGATATCATATGTCCCAGGATGCATTTTCTTCTACTTATGGCCTTTATAATATGATGATTTCAGTGTTTCCACATTTCCTTCTGCACTATGAGAAACCTTATCCTTCATCTCAAGGAATCAATGTGGGAATGATGAGGAAGGACCAAAGGTAGGAGTTATGTTAAAGCGATCAATATGGGAGTTACGCCAAACATTCACAAAGTCAACTGCAATTACATAGTTAGGAATAAGAAAAATGAGGTGGACTTTATGGCCTAGTGTATCTACAGTAAATTATACTTTGAGGATAAAATTGTCATAACAATAACAAGTAATAACAATGGTCTAGCTATCTTGTTCAAAATGAATTTCCTTTCTCAGTTACTAGAGTAATTACAATAGATATTTCTTTGTAAGAGCTGTATGATTATTCATGACATATTTTTCATCACATTCCAGTGTCCTTTCAAAGGGTCTCAGAACCTTTGTTATTGGATCATGAATCTGAAAGTAATTTCAGTTCAAAAACTGAGCAAAGGCTTAGAAGTTTTGAATATGATGATCATTGTCTTTTTCCTGGTCCTCCACACTTAACACCCTTTTAGACAGTACTAGGTAGTATCCATATAAGCTGACTTATATTTTCTTCCTTGTAAGCATGCCTTGCAATTTTTACCTCATTTGATATTTGTGAGTCAGCCATAATACTTCCATCATAATACTCCATTTGGTAGGATTACATAATAGTATATATACACCCCCAATTTTGTCCTCATTTGTTTAAGGATGCCATTAGGCACATTATTATCAGCTAGTATTTTTCTAATTAATTTTCAACCTCCAGACACATTTAGAAAGGATAACTACATCAGTATTTTAAGAATATTGGTGCCTCTTTTCTCAGTTCATTTCCATAGATTTGTAAAGTAAAAACATGATAAAGTTGTGAGTTCCTAGAGTTTTCCCAGGTGCAGATTTCTCCCCATCACCTTAATGATACACTCTGTTGAGATAACTCTTTCATTGTTCTCCCTCCACATCTCTTACCTATGTTCCAACCTCCAATCCCTTCCCCTTTATTCCCTTCCTCTCAGTTTGCCCAGGAGATCTTAACCCTCTCCCCTTCCTGGAATGATCCATGTGTGTCCCTCTTAGTGTCCTCATCTTTACCTAGTGTCTCTGGGGTTGTGGATTGTAGCTCAGTTATTCTGTGCTTTGCTTCTAAAATTCACTTATGAGTGAGTACATACCGTGTTTTTCTTTCTGGGTTACCTAATTCAGGATGATTTTTTTCTAGTTCCATCCATTTGCCTACAAATTTCACAATGACATTTTTTAGCACTGTATTATACTCCATTATGTAAATGAACCACATTTTGTTTATCCATTCTTCTGTTGAAGGGCATCTAGGTTGTTTTCAAGTTTTGGCTATTACAAATAATGCTGTTATGAACATGGTTGAGAAAATCTGGATTGACAGCTGGGGAGGCTGCATGGAACAGGACTAGGTCCTCTAAATGTGGGTGAAGCCTGTGTGTCTTGATGTACTTGTGGGTCCTCTGGCAATTGGTCAAGGTCTTACCCTTTATTGGGGGAAATTATTAAGGCAACTCCACATATTTAAAAAGGAGGTTTATTTTGGGGTAACTTACAGCCAATAAAGGGATTAGTTACAGGATCCTGGAGATTTGAGGTGCAGTCCAGCTGGGTTCTCTGGAGAACTCCGCTTTGTCTACCATCCAGCATCCAGGATCACCAGGAAACAAGAGGTATCACACATCTGGATCTTGGATTTTTTTTTCATTTTTCTTTATTTAGAAATTTTCTACTCAGTCCACATGCTATCCATAGAACCCCCTCCACCCTCCCTTCCCAGAGGATCTTGGATCTTAAGGGTTCCTGTCTCAGCCCTGCCCCAGGGGCATGTTATAGGTAGGCCCAGCAGTTATCAGAAGCCTCACTACAGGTAGTACTTCCCAGTCAAAGCTGGAACAGCTACCTACTACATCTCCCCTTTTGTCTAAAGAAGGAAGTTCTAACATACTACAAAACTATATACAATATGAATGATTATCAAATATTGTCCAGGAGGAATAAGGGATGATGACCTAGACAAGATGGAACTACAACTAACAAGAACAACATCAAACAAGAGGTACACACTAAAATACTAAAATCCAGAGAAGTCTGGAGTGTAGGTAAATGGCATGTACAGAGATCATTCCAAAAGCTATCCTATCCTAAAGAACCTAAATCTAGCACTTAATATGTTCTAGCTAAGATACAAGATGATTATAACTATAACTGTTATTTTTCAATCCCATCAAAGACTTGGGAAGGAATATACCTGAGAAACAGGACAAGTATGCAAGCAACTTTTGGGATTCTTGGGAGAGTAGACAGAGACAGTTGGCAGCCTGGACAGTCACCTAAACTTTCTCAGCATCATTGGTGCATTCAAATTGGCTGCAGGCCTGGAGTATCTGTCAGCCATGTTACTGTCAGCAGTCCAGGCAAGGGCAGTTCTTTGCCCAGTAGGCCATGTTGTGCCAAGGTGAAGACAAACTTCCAAATGGAATGGTTCAGAAACCCAATATTCTCCTGGGATCAGATCTGTGCCACCAGGAGCAATCATGTCTCACATCAACAACATTCCAAGTTATCAAAGCATTTAAATGCCATATTTTCCAGGTCTATGAAGTGTTTAAAGATTACCTATCTTTCTGACATATGTTTCTGTAAGTCTGGACAAGCTAACTAACATAACTATATAGATGACAAACATAGGTGACTATAAATGGGTAAGTCTTATCTACCTAGATAACTGAAGAACTAAGGCTTTGCATAAACAGGGTAAACAGTCTGTAAGCAAATAAACAGTAAAAGGACAATGACCTCAAAATTGTGACAATATGCAAAGTAGCTAAAGCAGAGGTAGGAATGCCTAGCTAGCTCAGTCATTACAGCATGGGACTCTTAATCTCAGGATTGTGGGTTTGTGCCCAACATTGGGTGCCAGATATTAGGGGAAATTATTAGAGCAAGTCCACATAGTTAAAAAGGAGGTTTATTTTAAGGTAACTTACAGCCAATAAAGGGGTTAGTTACAGGACCAGGAGAGGTGAGATGCAGTCCAGCTGGGTTATCTGGAGAACTCCACTCAGTCTACCATCCAGCATCCAGGATCACCAGTAACCAAGAGGTATCACACATCTGGATCTTGAGTCTTAAGGGTTCCTGTCTTGGCCCTGCTCCAGAGGTGTGTCAGAGATAGGCACAGCAGTTACCCGAAGCCTCAGTAGGGATGGTACTTCCAGACCAAAGCTGGAACAGCTACCCACTACAACCCTGGGTATACAAACTGGCTTTTTAGACCCCATTCCCTATGGTGCAATTCCTTACTCAGCCTTGATGCAGAAGGGAAGGGCTAGGTCTAGCCCCAACATGGTATAACAGCCTGTGTTGACTACCCAAGAGAAGCTTTATTCTGTATGAGGAGGAGATGGCAGTGAGATGGGGGTAGGTGCAGAGAGTAGGAGAAGAGGAGGGAGGGGAAGTAGGGGTTGGTATGTAAAAGAAAAGAAAATCTTTGTTTAATATATCTGATGATAAATGATACAGAACATAATGATTACACATTTAATATTTTCAACCAGAAGATTATTTTCCCAATTTGAATAGTGACTTAACCATATATGTATTTAGCTCTAGTTTCTTAAGTGCCCTTTTAATATTGAAGTCAAAGGGTACATTCATATATATGTACATATACATATATATATATATATTTGGTGTACATACATACATATACAGATATTTGCCATGGATTAGTTCCACCAAAACAAAATGCAAAATTAAAGATATGTAATATACAAACTCAATTGAATTATAGTCAACAAAAATAATTTTAGCAAGAAAGTATGAAATTGTTGCATTCTTTCCTTCTGCATGTTCTGAACTTTTTATTTATCACACTGTACACTATTATCCAAGCTACTACACATTTGGAATTTTCAGTGACCCAATATTTAAAATTGTTTATACAGTTTGAGTTATATCTTAATATAATTTAGTCTTTGAGTTACATTTCCTCTTCTTAGTTCTCAGAATTGCCCTTTTATGTTAGACATTTTCTGTCTTAAGGCCCCTACAGTGTAGTGTACCTGATTAATTTACAAGTAATGAAAAGAGACCAATCTTTTTGTTGTTGTTGTTTTGGTTTGGTTTTTTGTTTTTTGTTGTTTTTCGAGACAGGGTTTCTCTGTGTAGCTTTGCACCTTTCCTGGAACTCGCTTTGAAGACCAAGCTGGCCTCGAACTCACAGAGATCCACCTGCCTCTGCCTCCTGAGTGCTGGGATTAAAGGTGTGTGCCACTACCGCCCAGCTGGGACAAATCTTTACCTTAGGAGACAAGTGGTATGCATTTAGAAATCAGAATCCCCATCAAGAAAAAAATAGATGCTAAGCCTGTTAAAAAATTTCAAACAAAAGAAAATAATACAAAAAAAATATCATGGAGTAAATTAAGTACTTAAGAACCCATGGGAAAGGATATATAGCTCAAGTGAATCAGTCAGGTTAGGGTGGTATCTTTTCTGTTTTCTTTTTATTTATATTTAATTTTTTCACAATTGAACTTATATCATGCTGACTTCCTTTTTAAAATACATTCATTTATTTTATAATTTCATATGTAAGCACCATATTTATAGCATTTCTACCTTCTTTCTAGTCTCCAACCCTTGTCAGATTTTCCAACTCTCTTTCAAATTTATGATCCTTTATTATATATTTATTTATCATTACAAATATATATATATATATATATATATATCTCCTACTGAGCAGTTTATTGTTCCTCATATGTACATGTCTTTAAGACAGGACTCATGGGGTTCGATAACATATGAGTGAGCACATTCCTGAAGAAAACTGTTTATTCCTCTTAGTAGCCATTGATGGCCTGCATCTGTCACCTAGGAGTAGGGCCTTGTGAGATTCCACCCATCTACATGACAACTAGAGTTATCATTAAGTGAGTCTTGTTTAGGCAACCATATTATTGGTTTCATGGGTGCAAATGGATTCCCTTTACATCTAGAAGACTCTATCTCACAGAAGGAATTCAGAACCTCTAGCTCTTATAATATTTATTGCACTACTTCCAAAATTTCCCCGGACCTTCAATGTAGGAGTTGTATTGCATATGTATTAACTTGGCATGGACACCCCACAATAACATATTGGTCGGGGTTTTGGTCAATTGTGGATTTTCTGTCATTTTCTCTGTGGTTAAAAGATTATTTGATGAGCTGTGAAAACGACACATTCCTGTAATTACAATGTATTTTGAATACAGTTAGATATTAAGTTGGTTTTGAAACATGGCCATATTAGGTTTTCTTCTACAACCTGTAATCTCTCCTCCAATGGCTAGGTTTACAGAACAAGGCATGAACTCCCTTTTGTTGAGAAAGTCTTAATTCAATTAGATAATGGTTGATTAACTCTAAATTAAAGTGCAGCTGCTGGGATATTGGGCATCTTTTAGTCACGTCATTGTTTTGTTTCCCAAAGATTATATCTGGGTAGGATTGTTGTTTAATTTTTTTTCTCTTGGAAGCTTTCATAATATTTTTCAGTACCAGAGAATTAATTCTCAGGGAAGAGGCTTCCTAGTCAGTTCCAGATATATCCTCCCAAGTCTTGTGTCTGTAGTATGTTCTACCTTCAGCAATAGAGTCTTATCTTCAAGTTCCAAAAGACAATCAAGGGTGATTGCAACAGATTGTATTGTTTGTGGAGTCTCTTGAAACCCCCTAATCAGAAATTTGAAGGAAGGTTTCTCATATGTGGCACTTGGGTTGTAGTTAGATATTCTATGGTGCTTGGGGCCACATAATTCCAATATATTTGAACCTATTTAATATAGTTTATAAGCACTTTTAAATGAGTTTACAAAATAATGTAATTCCCTAAATGCTTTTCAAACATCCATAGTGTTATTTATGTCCTGAATTTGAAGTAAACTGGAGTCATGGACATTGATTTCCTCAGGCTTATATTTTTTTTCAACTTTATCAACAGAGAACAATTGATTCTTTTCTTCTTAAAACTTGAATATATCAGTTGGCCCTGATCAGAATGCATCCCTAACCACATGCCCAGAGTCTCCACATGAGCCTATTTGTAACACCAACTGGAAACCTGTAGGTGTCATGGGCTAAATTAGTAATGGAAATCAAGATTATAGTAATGGTAAACTCTGTCCAAAAGGATGATTCCTGGGTAGAAACTTGCAGGGATTGTGCAAATGATAGGAAATAGCATTGTGGAAAAGGCTGGAATAGGTTTTAGAGTTACTTTAATTCTAAAGTGAAAACTTTATTGGCAATGAATAAAAATAAGGGACTTGATTCACCATCATTACTAATAGTATAATTACAGTAAGAGTGGAGTAAGTAAAACAAATTAAAATATGAACCAGACACTTCAAGTCTATCTTCATATTCACCATTTTAATGGAAATATAAAAGGTGTCTTACTCTAATTCACTTTGTAAAAAATACAAGCAACATCATAGCCAACTTAAGGAGAAAACATATTTTCGGTTTCTTTCTTCAAATATGTTATTCCTTAAAATATAAGTAATAGTAGGTATTAAAATATACCTTATACAAATGTCATTCCATTTAAATCCTACAGGAAAATTAGCTTCAGATGACATTATTTATTATAAAGAGAATAACTAACAGTTCCCCAGCTATTACCAGATAATATTGAAAAATATGTCATATTTTTGTAAGGGTATAAACCTGGTATCTAGAGACATTTGGGATTTATTTTTAGCATAACTCTATTTCTTACTTCTTTACTTTTTATAAAGTTAATATTGCTAGGAACCATTTCAGAGTCTGAATGACTGAAAATCATATTCAGTAATATATATGGTTAAACTATGTAATATAGACAGGGCTATTATATTAAAATAATTTAGTCTTTGTGTTACATTTCCTCTTCTTAGTTCTCAGAATTGTCCTTATATTTCAGATAAACATTTCCATGTCATTATTTCTTATTTTGCAACTGTTACTGATAACTAGTGAAGCTAATAAATTTGTAGATAAAACTTTATAACACATTTTTTACTGGACTGAAAGTAAATGACACAATGTTTCATTACAATAATAAAATACATAAAGATTATTATTTTTCAGAAGTGACAAAAATACCAAAATATGCACACACATAATGTGATATGAAAGAGAACTTTGCATTATAATTTATTTTTATTTATTTATTTATTTATTTATTTATTTATTTATTTATTTATTTATGTTTTTCAAGACAGGGTTTCTCTGTGCAGTTTTGTGCCTTTCCTGGTACTCATTTTGTAGACCAGGCTGGCCTCAAACTCACAGGAATCTGCCTGGCTCTGCCTCCTGAGTTCTGGGATTAAAGGTGTGTGCCACCATTGCCTGGCTGCCTTCAGATTTTAAAGAAAACTATTTTTGTCAATTATCAACTTGAGTGAATCTAACACTTGGGAGTTGGTTCTCTAGGCATGGGGGAGTTATCTTTTACTTATTAATTTATGTGGAAGACCCATCTTGAGTGTGGGTATAACTCTTCCCTTGGCAGAAGATCCTAGACTATAAAAACATGAATAAAGCAAGCTAAGTTTTAGAAAGCATGTTAAACTCTCTTTCCTTACAGTGGTTTGTAGGGGGTGGAGGAAGCAAATGAGTGAGTGAAGTCCTGAGTGAATGGGTTTTTGACATGGTCCCAACATCATAAAGACTCAGAGAACAACTGGCCCATGAGCAAAGCCATTAACCACATGGCTCAGGCTCAAGAGAAATGCAAAATTGTTTCTTGGGATTCTGAGTTTAAGTATTTATGGATTATTGATCGTTGCGTACAAATACTATGAATTGCAGTTTCCTGCTCCTGTATATTTACACCTGAGAATGCTCATCTATAGCTAATAACAAACTGTAACATCAGTCACAGGAATTCTGGAAACCTCTTATGATCTCTGTGGGGTCTGCATTAATGTGGTGAACAGATAGATATACATGCAGGTAAAATAGTCATACACATGTAATAAATGTTTAAAGAAGAAAATAAACAATTAGACAGTGACATCTCAACCCAAAGCTTCAAGAGCTTTGCTGAAACCAGACAGAAATGTTGTAAGAGCCAATGGTGGTGTAGATAACTTCAGGGAACAGTGTTTTGCAGACACAATACAGCAGACACATGTATTAACACAAAGGGATTGGGGCATCATGCACAAGACCTGCGAAAGGTCCAATTGAATAGAATCCCAGCATACAATGAGAAAAAGGGGCATGTAATCTACCAGTAGTGAGTAGCTATTAGCATTTGATTGCTTCTGGAGAGGTAGTGTCAGATTTTTGTGTCATGATATGACCCTTGAAATGCTGGTCACACAGCAGTTCTTGCTTTTATTGTACAGAGATTCATATCTGATCATCAGCACAACAAAGGGGCCACAAAGGAAACCATGTCCTTATTATTTTATAGTTTCTCTATGTTGGAAGTCTAAACAAAACACACTGCATTATTTACTTTTCTTCAGATTTTTGTGTGTCTTTGCCATAGCATACCACATTTTTCTCTCTTATCTTCTTCCCACTTCCATTGAGTCCTGTCATCTTCTCAACTTTGTACTGTGCCTTGATGTCTTTCAAAATAAATTGTGCCCAGTATGTGTAGTTAGAGTTGTCTACAAGATCATAGTGGGATGTTTTCTACTTAAAATGGGCAATGTATTAGAGGATACAGTGCTGAAGAATATGATTCCACATCCATCCAGCATTATTAGCTCTCCATGGATCCTCAGGGAGTGGTTAAGCATTATGAGACTCTTCCCCCATCAATGATAGAATGCTGATTTGCCCAGTCTTCTACAGTTCTTCTGCAAGTACACACTACTGCTGTCAGTTTATAGGTAAAACTGCCCATCATGTCCAGAAGCCAACATCTTACAGTCCCCTTTCATACCTTAAAGTTGATGCATTCCTTTGACCCATGCTAAACAATTCAGAGCCTGGCAGTGGGTGCTATAGATACCCCATTTATGGATGTGCGCTCCATGGTCAATTATTCTCAGAACACTGACCAGTTATGAATGCCTGAAGCTCTCTACTATCTGACAAAGGATGAATATAGCATTAATCTATTGTCAAAAGCAAATCTATAGAAGAAAGTTTAATAGCATGCCCATTTATTATGTACCCCAAAGAGTCTATGACTTACTCACCTGTGGGCATTGACCAGGTTTATAATATAAGTAGGAGTTATTCATATGCAGTGTGCCTCCAATACAATTAGAAACTAGTTGTTTAACCCCATGATAATAAAGACACTATTGCATCAGGAGCAGCAGGTGTGGCTTTCCTGAAGGAAGTGCATTACTCTGGGTGGATTTTGAGTATTGACAAACCTGTGCCAGGTCAAGTATCTCTCTCTTCTTGCAGAGCAGGATGTAACTCTCAGCTACTTCTCTAGCACTTTTCCTGCCTCCTGCCATGTTTCCTGCTGCCATCCTTCCTCCCAGGATGATAAATGACTAAGCATCTGACAATGTCATTAAATGCTTTATCTTATAAGAGTTGCCTTAATCATGAGAATAGTGACTAAGACAATTATCCTTTTCACTCAGTTGACTGTGCAGCATCTATCAACAGTATGAAAGTTAGCTGTCACTGATGAAGCTTGCTCCAGGTCCAATTTTATCTTCCTATGTCATCTTGCAACCAAAGTATGCAGTGTTATCATCAACATGTCTTTCTTTTGAATTCCAATGATAATCTGTTAATGTCTCTAGAGGTAGTGGAACCTGAGAAAATGGAGCTAATAAGTGAGGCAGAATAAGTCTCATGAAATAGCTGACTTTATTCAGAGCATCAGATGATTTATACTCTGAGAATTAATAGGAACAACATGAGTAAAGTGTACAATCACAAAGGCAAGCTGTACATGGCAGAAAATCCTCATGTGATGTACAAGCCACATGTGTCAAAAATACATTATTCCATGGAGGTATATGAACAAATAACAATAGCCAGAATAATCGGAATTAAACTCACTCCTGTCTTCTGCTATACCTGAGGGGGTGGTGCACAAAAGCACATTTCTACTATAACTTTGTATATTTGAAGAAAGTGAGCTCACAAGACTCTTCCCTTGTTTGCTCATTGTATTCTCACAAGCACTCAGAATTCTCACAAGACATTTTTTCTCAGACCATGTTCCAATAGCAACCAAGAGGAATGGCAAGAATATATATTATTCTGAAGCCTCTGGTGCCTATCTGTCAAACAATTTGTCTTAGGGTTTATACTGTGGTGAAGTAATATAAATCTTATATAGGAAATCTTATAAATCTTATAAAGGAAAACATTTAATTGGGCCTGGCTTACAGTTTCAGAGATTTAGTCCATTAGATCATGACAGGAAGCATGAAGGCACACAGGCAGACATAAGGCTTGAGAGGATCTGAGAATTCTACATGTAGATCCACAGGCAGCAGGAAGAGATTGTGATTCACTGGACCTGACTTGAGCATTGGAGAACTCAAATCCCATCCCCAATGACAGGCTTTCTCCATCAGTGTCACACCTACTAGGAAAAAGCTACATCCCCTAATAGTGCTCCTATGAGCATATAGGAACCACTTTTTTTAAATCACCACAAAACTCGAGGACACATTATACATCTATTTCTGTAAGTAGCATTATTTTGCCCAGCAAGCACTCTATTTCCAAATTCTTCTGTAAAATTGTTTTGAAATTTGCTTATAAGAAAGTCTTACCTCTTTTCATACATCATTTTTCTTACTCTTCTCTATCTCTTCTCTCCCATCTCTTCACCCCCATTCTTACTAAAATCTTTCTGCCACAGATATTCCCATTGGCTTTCATGTGTTCTATAAAACCCCTGTATATCTCTAGGTTCTTTACCACCTCAAATAGCCCACCTTTAGTTTTCTGATCCCTACAGATATTTCACGTTATATACACAGATCTATAATTCTGAAGCTAGTATACACACAAGAGAGATAACATTAGATATTTGTCTTTCTCATCTTGAATTACACACTCAGTATACTTTTCTAGTTCTATTTTCCTTAAATTTTTAAATTCATTTTTCATTAGTGTTCAGTAGCATTAAATTGTGTATATGTGACACATTTTCATTACTCCTTCATCATTTCATGGATATCTGCGCTGATTCTCTTTCCTAGTTATTGTGAGCAGAGTGTCAATGAACACAGATATGCAATCTCAGTAATTGATTATAGGTTACTTTGGTTATATAACCAGGAGTGGTATAGCTGAGCCATAATAAGTTCTATTCTATGAGTAATCTAACTGATTTTTCTAGTTGCCACACCAGCTAGTACCTAGCACCTTCAGTAGCCCATCTTATAGTTGCTTTTTCTAGAGATCTCTGAAAATGGCCAATCAAAATTATTAAGAAATGTGATTAATAGGAACAGTTTATCCCAGAAGTTTCTCTTCAAAGATGAAGTAAAATATAAAAACATCACCAGGTAAAGAAAAAAAAATCAAATAACCTACAATTATATTCTTTGGTTCTCAATCTATGGATCATGACCCCTTCAGGGATTGCATATCTGATATTCTGCATAGTAGATACTTACTTTATAGTCATAACTATAGCAGAAACTTAGTTATTGTATAGCTATGAAACAATTTTGTGGTTAAAATGAGAACTGTATTAAAAGGTCACAATATTGAAATAAACAAAAAAGTTTGGTTCCAAAAGTAGTGACATAAGTTCTTCAAGGTAAAAGTAAGGTTAGTATCAGCTATACAGCCAATTTGATCCCAGAGTGGGTTTCAGGAGATTCTGTCTTTAAAAAGAACAAACATCACGATGATGATGGGGAAGCCTGCAGAGAAGACCAGACCAAACTAATGGGAACTCATGAAAGTTGCATCAAGGAGTATGGAGCCTGCCTGGGACTGGGCTAGGTTCCCTGTATGGGAAGACAGACGTGTAGCCTGATCTGCTTGGTGGACCCCCTAGTGGTAGGATCTGAATCCATCCCTAGTGCATGAGCAGGCTTTTTGGAGCCCACTACCTATGATGGGACACCTCCTGCAGCCTTGGACTTGACTCTATTAGATGTGCCTCTCTGTGGGAGGCCTTGCCTTCTTATGGGGAGGAGTAGGAAAGGTTGGGAGAGGTAGGCTGGGGTGGGGACTGGAGGAGGGAAGGGCAGGATCTTTGATTGGTGTGTACAATGAATGGAAAATTTTTCTTAATAAATAATAAAGAGAACAAACAAAATAAAAAACAGTTGTTTAACTCAATATGTTTGCCCTTCTTTCATTTCTGAGTTTTATAATGGATATACAACTGTTTAGACAATAATTAAAATAGGATTTAGATGAGTATATATATGCATTAATTAATATATATATAAGAAGAAAAGTGATGGGGTGGAAACAGTGCAGTGACAAAGGATTAATCTTTTTCTAGGGAGAGGGAAGAGCACAGTCTTGAAAGTGATTGCCTATCAAGAAGGAATTTGATTCTCAGAATCCAAATTTTAAAAAGAAAAATATCACTATGATTGCATATCCTAATAATCTCAGTATTTGTGAGGCAAAGACATGGAAATCCCTGGGACTGAAATGGACCTCAAATTAGCTTACCTAGCCAGTTACAAGACAACAGAGAGAGAGAGAGAGAGAGAGAGAGAGAGAGAGAGAGAGAGAGAGAGAGAGAGAAAGGGAGGGAGGGAGGGAGGGAGGAAGGAAGGAAGGAAGGAGACAGAGAGAAAGAAAGATAATGCAAAGAAAAATAAAAAAGGTACCATCAAAGGCACAAAAAACAAAAAGCAGTTAAACAGGTGTAAATCTGTCAATATTATTAAGAATAGGAGCAGTTAAGCAGGTGTAAATCTGTCAATATTATTAAGAATAGGAGGAGTACAGCAAAAATTTCTGGTCAGGATATTAAGCAGATGGAGAAGCAAAACAAACATCTATTGTGTTTTGTAAAAGATATACAGTTTAAAATGAAAGAAAATGATTTAAATGGAGGTATTAAACAAGCATCAACTTAAAAAGAACTGTCTATACAATTTCTATGAAAATAGCTCTCAAAGGAGAAATTAATAGTGAAAATTAAAGGGGAATTCTATCATAATAAGTGTTAATTCACTATAGATATATTAAAATTGCTAGTAAAGTTAATCCAATGTCTGTTATAATAAATATAACACTAATTATAAAATAGATGCATGTAATCACACCAAGTTAAAGATATTAAATGAGGTTTAAAAATTAATAGTTACATAATTCTCTAAGTACATGTATATTGGTGCATGTGCGTGCATGTGTGTGTGTGTGTGTGTGTCCTTCCAAATTATTCCAACACATATTTTTCATAAAGACAACCTTAGAGATTTTTAATGATGCACCACATTATTGGCCTCAGAACAAGTTTAATGGATTTAATGGCTTGAAATATTAGGAAGAGTGCAAAATCTGTGTTTGAAATCATCAAAAGTAGGAAACTAAAAAATTGAACATAGAAAAACTATAAAAGAATATTTTTTTCTTTTAAGTAACCATCAGGTCTCCACATGTGTGCCCCCTAGCATACATAAACATAAATTAAATACAATAACAAATTTATGAATGGACAATAAAGCAGAATGACCAAAATCTTACAAATTAGTAAAATAAGAAATGAGAATAATAGTACAACATTACTGACAAGCCCACACTTGGTATGAGCCCAGCCCCCATCACAGAAGGCCACACCTAGCCAATTACATCTCCTAGAGTTAGCACTGATAAAATGGATGAGATTCCAATCCCTGGCATCTGAAGACCAAGCAGAGAGTAAAGCTTGTTTCTCACAGATTTCTGAAGGTCTGAGGCAAGAAACTTCCAGATCTTCAGAAAGTCTTAATGCTTGTATTAGCTGCACTAACCTTCAGGGAGGTAAGACCAATTTCATCCTCATAAACACATCAACAACTAGCCTGAAAACTGACCTTCAGGCATCATTCAGCTGATTTAACACCTCAGATGTTATTAACAGAAAAATCAATTATCTTCTTTAAAAATTATGGATTCAGTACAGGCAGGTCCTATCCCCTCCTTCCAGGCTGAGCAAAGTGTCCCTGTGTAAGCCCAAGGTTCCAAACTGCCAGCTCATGCACTAAGGACAGGTCCTGGTCCCACAGCCTGGATGCCTCCCAAACAGTTCAAGCTATTCAATTGTCTCATTTATACAGAGGGCCTGATCCAGCTAGGGGCTCCACAGCCTTTGGTTCATAATTCATGTGCTTCCATTCATTTGGCTATTTGTCCCTGTGCTTTTTCCAATCTTGGGCTCAACAATTCAGGCTCTTACAGTCCTTCCTCTTTCTTGACAATTGGACACCTGGAGCTCTACCTAGGGCCTGGCTGAGGATCTCTGCATCCACTTCCATCAGTTATTGGATGAGATTCTAGCTCGATTGGTAGAGTGTTTGGTCATCTGACCACCAGACTAGGTTAGATCAGGCTTTCTCTCAACCATTGCCAGCAGTCTACAGAGGATGTATCATTGTGGATTTCTGGGGATCTCTCAAGCACTCTGCCTATTCCTGTTCTCATGTGGTCTTCATTTATCATGGTCTACTATTCCTCGTTCTCCCCCTCTGTTCTTGATCCATCTGGGATCTCCCTCCCTCAAATATGGAAAGAATACTACTCAACTTCAAATGGAAAAACAAAAAAACACAGGATAGCCAAAAGAATCCTGTTTAATAAAACAACCTCTGGATGCATAAAGATCCCCGACCTCAAGCTCTGCTATAGATCTACCATAATAAAAACAGCTTGGTACCGGCATAAAAACTGACATGTGGACCAATGGAATAGAATTGAAGACATTAAACTGCACACCTATGAACATATAATTTTTGACAAAGAAGCCAAAAATATACAATGGAAAAAGAAAGCATCTTCAACAAATGGTGCTGGCATAACTGGATGTCAATGTGTAGAAGGCTTCAAATAGGTCCATATCTGTCACTATGCACAAAACTTAAGTCCAAGTGGATCAAAGACCTTAACATAAATCCAATTACTGTGAACCTGATAGAAGAGAAATTAGGAAGTATTCTTGAATGTATTGGCACCTGAGATCACTTTCTAAATATAACACGAGTAGCACAGACAATGAGAGAATCAATCAACCAATGAGACCTGTTGAAACTGAGAAGCTTTTGTAGAGCAAAGGACACAGTCAACAAGACAAAGCGACAACCTACAGAATGGGAAAAGGTCTTCACCAACCCCACATCTGACAGAGGGCTGATATCCAGTATATATAAAGAACTCAAGAAATTAGACATCAAAATACCCAACAGTCCAATTGAGAAATGGGCTATAGAACTAAACAGAGAATTCTCAACAGAGGTAGTTCAAATGGCTGAAAGACATTTAAGGAATTGCTCAACATCCCTAATTATCCAGGAAATGCAAATCAAAAAGATTCTGAGAAACCATCTTACACCTGTCAGAATGGCTAAGAACAAAAACACAGAAGACAGCTTATGCTGGAGAGGCTGTGGAGCAAGGGTAACTCTCCTCCACTGTGTTTGGGAATGCAAGCTTGTACAGCCACTTTGGAAATCAATATGGCGCTTCCTTAGAAAATTGGGAATCCATCTCCCCCAAGACCCAGCTATAGCACTCTTGCGCATATACTCAAGGAATGCTCAATCATACCACAAGGGCATTTGCTATGTTCATATCAGCATTGTTTTTAATAGCCACAACCTGGAAACAACCTAGATGCCCTTCAACTGAAGAATGGATAAAGAAAATATGGTACATATACACAATGGAGTACTACTCAGCAGAGAAAAACAATGACATTGAGGTTTGCAGGCAAATGGATGGATCTAGAAAAAAAAAATCATCCTGAGTGAGGTAACCCAGATTCAGAAGGACAATCATGGTATGTACTCACTCATAGGAGGATACTAGATGTAAAACAAAGATGACTAGACTGCTACACAACTCCAGGGAGGCTGCCTGGAAGGCAGGACCCTGGGAAAGACACGGGGATCGCCCAATGATGGAGGGATGGATGAGATTTGCATGAACAGCCTGGACGACAGTGGGAGTAATGAAGGACATTGATTTTCAAAGTCTTTTAGTTTCAAAAAACATTGTCACTTCATGTATTGGGAATCCTTATTCATTCTATTAGTCCAAAGTCTTCCTTCCATTGTCCATTGAATGGCTGCTCTGGTGGTAATAAATCCCTTTAACCTGGTTTTATAATGGAAAAGTTTTCTTGCCTGTGGTTTGTTATAGATTTTCTGGATGTAGTATTCTGGGCTTTTATTTGTACTCTCTCCAGTTATGCAATATGTTGGCAAAAGCCCTTCCGGCTTTATAGGTACACACTCAAAAATCAGCTGTAATTCCTATGGGTGTTTCAACAACACTTGGCCCTTTCTCTTTTTTTTTTTGTTTTTTTTAAAGATTCATTCATTTTTCTTTTATAAGAATAGTATATTCACACCATGTGCCCACAGAAGCCAGAAGTTGGCATCAGCTCCCTTTGGAAGTGGTGTTGGTTGTGAGTTGCCATAAGAGAGCTCAAAATTGAACCTAGGTCCTCTGCAGGAGCAACCAGTGCTCTGCACTGCTGATCCATCACTCTAGATATCTCTCCTACTATTGTCAATATCCTTTCTTTGTTCACACTTTCTCAAATATGGGAACCAAGGAATTCTATCAATGATTAATAAACATATATGTTTATCTCCTGTGTATATTTATATATGTATATAAAATACCTGCAAATAAAAATATATCCAATGGCCACTCATGTAAGGGCTGATCCCTGACCCATATCACTCCCATGCAGATGTAATTCCCCAAGTCTCAGCCCCAGCTCCACAGCAGAATACCTGATTTGGTTTCCCTTTCCTTTCTGACATCACTCTTCTCCCTCAACCTTCCTTCCACCAACTCATCCCATTTCTATACCTTAATGCCAGCAGGTATTCACTGTGAACATATCAGCTTAACAGACCAGGGAAACAGGTCAGTGAACTGAAGATTTTTAGTACTCCCTTCTCTCCTCCAAACCCAATTCCCCAATTTTATCCATATCTCAGCAACAGAACAACCTGCATCGTCTCCTGACCCCTCTGCCCACATTAACTGGGGATTCCATGGATCTTCACTTCTAACATCCCTTCCCCACACTCATTGCTTTGTCCCAGCCCCCAACAAAATCAGGTACTTCCTGCTAACCCAAGGGCCACTCCTGCCAGGTCACAAGGTAGCTGATGTCAGATGAACAATTCTCCTTCTCCTCAAAATCCAACCTGCTCCCTCAGTCTCATCCCCAGCTCTGTACCAGAAAACCTGCTAGGGATCCATTTCCTCTTTGTCTCATCTCCATCAGATCATAAAGATCTTCTACTCCAACTTCATTTCCCCCAACTCATCCCATTATCCTAACCTCCAAGACCAATAGACATACCCTGAGAACACACCAGCTGAGCAGGTCCGGGAAACAGTGTAGTGGTATTTGCTCTGCCCATGACCTTGCATTATAGAGCCTGATGAAGGCCATGCTACGTGCTATTGTATGTGACCTCTTAAAAGGAGAGTGAGAAGGGTCACATGCCCCTTCTCCCTGCTCCTACCTTCTAGGTGGATTTGCTCCCAATCAGATCAGGGGATTACAACTCCAGCTGTCTACTCTGTTCTGTATAAGTGTATTTCCTTAATTTACCATAATGAATTCTCCTAATATTTCTTAAACACATTCCTGTGGATTTATCGCTTTAAAACAGGTTCACAAAAATTTCTTAGCAGGCAATATACCATCAACACACTCTCTTAAAGTTCATAGAGGATACAGAAACCAAGGAAGAAAACAACTAACATAAACTAAAACAGATATCATCACCCAATTCAAAAAAATTATCCTTGTACCAGATGCCTACACAAATAGCTTAAAACTACAGTCAATGACAGCTAGGAAATTATGTCTTCAGTGGGGCATAGCAACTCTCCTACATCAAGCTAATACTCCAACATAGCTGAACTTTAAGGAAGAGACCTAAAAACAGTCTGTATGAAGATGACTGAGACCCTTAAAAATGACATGAATAAATCCCTTAAAGAAATCCAGGACTGCCTGGCGGTGGTGGTGCACGCCTTTAATTCCAGCACTCAGGAGGCAGAGGCAGGTGGATCTCTGTGAGTCTGAGGCCAGCCTGGGCTATCAAGCGAGTTCCAGGAAAGGAAAGGCGCAAAGCTACACAGGGAAACCCTGTCTCAGAAAAGAAAAAAAAAAGAAAGAAAGAAATCCAGGACAACACAAAGAAATAGTGTAATGAAGTGAATACAAGAGAATAGGATCTGAAGATATAAGTACAAACAGTGAAACAAATCTAAATTGAGAGAATTCTAGAAATGAAAACTTTGGGTATTCAAACAGGAACTACAGAGACAAAATTCACCAACAGATGAAAAGAGATGGAAAAAATAATCTCAGGTATTGAAGATGTAGAAAAAAAGATTAAATCAGTCAAAGAAAATGTTAAATCTAATACATTTCCTGACACAAAACAGCCAGGAAATTAGAGACACCATAAAAGAACCAAATATAATAATAATGGAGTAATGGAAGGAGAAGAAACCCAGGTCAATGGTTAAGAAAATATTTTCAACAAAATCATAGAAAAAGAATTTCCTTGGCTTAGAGAAGGAGATGCCTAGAAAAGCAAAGGAACCACATAGAACACCAAAGATACTGGGCCAGAAAAAGTCCCTTGATGTACTTGGATGTTTCTCAGGTCCCACGAAGCCCCCACAGAGTCCCATGGCTCATTTATAAAATAATCAGTCAGAAGCTTACATTAATTATAACTGCTTGGCTATTAGCTCAGGTTTATTGCTGACTAGCTCTAACACCTAAATTAACCTATAATTCTTACTTATGTTTAGCCACATGGCTTGGTACCTTTTCTCAGTTCTGCCTTCACATTTTGCTTCTTCTGTGTCTGGCTGGCATCTCCTGACTCTGCCTTTCTCTTCCCAGAATTTTCTTTCTCTGCACCTATACTTGCTGCCTGGCTACTGGCCAAACAGCATTTTATTTATCAACCAATTAAAGTAACTCTCATTCACAGCATACAGAACATCCCACAGCTCCTTGGCATATAATAACCAAACACTAATCATGAAGAACAAAGAAGAAATATTAAAAGCTTCAAGGGGAAAAAAACAAAATAAGAAACACAAAAGACAGACCTATTAGAAATAAACTTGACCTCTTAATGGAGACTCTAAAAGCCAGAAGAGCCTAGACAGATGTCTGTAGACTGTGAAAGATCACAGGTGCCAGCCATGCACACTATGTCCAGCAAAGCTTTCAATCATGATGAATGGAGAAACAAGATATTATGATAAAACGAAATTTAAGCAGTATTTATGTAGAAATCATGTCCTAAAGAGGGTGCTAGAATTTAAACTTTAATCTAAGGAGGTGAACTATACCCATAAAAATACAGGAAATTAATAACCCAGATGACTAAAGACAAAGGAAGCGAAACACCCCCTCCACCACCACCACCATCACTACCATCATCACGTCCAACAACAAAATGACAAGAATCAACAATCATTGGCCACCGGTGTCTCTTAATATCAGTGACCTCAATTACAGGATAAAAAAGACTTAGACTAACAAAATGTCTGTGAAAACATGGTATCTCCTTCTGCTGCATCAAAAAAATACCTCAACATGAAAAATGGGTATTAACTCAGAATAAAGGGTTGAAAAAAGGTATTCCAAGCAAAGACTAAAGAAACAAGCTAGTGTATCTATTTTAATGTCCTACAAAATAGACTTCAAACCAGAACTAATCAAAAGTGAAAAGAAAGAAAACTATATACTCATTCAAGGAAAAATCAACCAAGAGGGCATTTCAATTCTGAACATCTATGCCCCAAACACAAAGACATCTCAGTTTGTAAAAAAAAAAAAAAAGTACTTCTACAGCTGAAATTACATATTGACCCTCACATCCTGATATTGGGAGAATTCAATATCCCACTCTCACCAATAGACAGATCATTCCAGCAAAAAAAAAAAAATAACGGAAATGCTATAGTTAAGAGACATTGTAAGCCAAATGGACTTAACGGAAATTTACAGATATTTCACCAAATTATAAAAGATTATATCTTCTTGTCTATACTAAATGGAACTTTCTCCAAAATTCACTACATACTCAGACAAAAACAAGATGCAAAAGTTAAAAGAAAATTGAAATAATTCCCTATGTGCTATTGGATCACCAATGATTAAAGCTGGGTGTCACCAACAACAGAAAAAACAGAGCACTTACAAAATTATTTAAACTGATCAACTTTCTACTTAATGAAAAATTAGTCAAAGAGAAATAAAGAGATAAATACTTTCTAGAATTGAATGAAAATGAGTAAACCTCATACCCAAACTTATGGGACACAATGAAAGTTGTTGTCAGAAACAAGTTTGTTAAAATAATTGCCTAAATAAAAGAACTGGAAAGACCTTGTACTAGAAACTAATAGCACTGCTGAAAGAAAGTCATAGTCAAAAAGGTGTAGACAGCAATAAATAATCAACTCATGGCTGAAATCAATAAAGTAGAAAAAAAGAGAACAATAAAAATATTCAAGGGCTGGGTGGTGGTGGTGGTGGTAGTGGTGGTGGTGATGCACACCTTTAACCCCAGCACTGCGGAGGCAGAAGCAGGCAGATTTCTGTGAGTTTGAGGCCATCCTGGGCTACAGAGTGAGTTCCAGGGAAGGCTCCAAAGCTACAGAGAAATCCTGTCTCAAAAAAGAAATCAAGGAAACAAAGAGTTGGTTTTTTGCTCAAATTAACAAAGTCAGAAATCAAAAGGGGAAAATACCAAAAAATATCCAGAGAGTTATAATCGTAAAAAGCTATAGTCTACTAAACTGGAAAACGTAAAAGAAACAGCTAATTTTCTCAATAGATACCATATACCAAAATGAGATTAAAATCAAATAAAAAATTTAAACAGACACATAACTCTTAGTGAAATAGAAGCAGCTGTTAAGGCCTCCCAAGCAAAGGAAAAAAAAAAAAACTGCAAGGTCAGATAGTTAATTCCAATACTTCTCAAATTAGTCCACAAACTAGAAATTGAAATACACTTCCCAGTTGACTAGATGAGACAACAGTTACCATGATACCCAAACCACACAAAGGCCCAACCAAGAAAGAAAAATACAATCCAATTTGTCTTATGAATCTAGAGGCAAAAATACTCCATAAAATCCTTCAAATCTAACCCAAGAACCAATCCATCATGATCAAGTAGGCTTCATCCCAGGGATACAGGGATGGTTCAATTTAAGAAAATCAAATATTATATACTATATAACAAAATGCAAAAAGACGATTGATAATCTCATTTGATGTATAATTGCCTTTGACAAAATCTAACACCCCTTCATTATTAAATTCCTGCAGAGATTAGGGATACAAAGGACATACCTCAACAACATAATAAAGGCAGTTTAATGCAAGCCCATAGTCAACAACAAATTATATGGAGAGAAACTCAAACTAAAATCAGGAACAAGACAAGTTTGTCCACTCTCTCCATACTATTCAACATAGTATTTGAAGTCTTACATAGAAGAATAATACAACTGAAGGAGATCAAGGAGTTGCCAAAAATAAATAAAAGGAAGGAGCCAAAATATTGTCTTTTGCAGATGATATAATGGTATACATAAGTGACCCAAAAAATTCCACCAGAGAATGGTTACAGCTGATACTTTCAGCAAAGTGGCTAGACAAGATTAATTCCAACAATTCAGTAGCCTTCCTATGGACAAATGACAAACAAATTGCGAAAGAAATCATGGAAGTGACCTTATCTTGTTGATAAAAAGATTTCCCTTTGCTCATGGATCATTAGAATTAACATAGTAAAAATGACCATCCTACCAAAAGCAATCATCAGATTCAATGAAATTTCCATAAAAATTCTAACACATTTATTCACAGAATTTGAAAGGACAATTGTCAACTTCATTGGAAACACACACACACACACACACACACACACACACACACACACACAGAGGAAAAAAAAAAGATTACTAAAGCAATCATGATCCTGAACAATAAAAGAACTACAGAAGATCTCACCATTCCTGAACTCAAGCTATATTACAAAGGGATAGTAATAAAAAGAAAGAAAGAAAGAAAGAATGAACGAATGAAAGAAAGAAAGGAAGGAAGGAAGAAAAAAGAAAGAAAGAAAGAAAGAAAGAAAGAAAGAAAGAAAGAAAGAAAAACAGCTTGATATTGTCATAAAAACAGAAAACCTGAACCTTGGAATTAAAATGAAAGCCTAGACATAAACCCACACACCTATGGATACATGATTTTTGATAAAGAGGCCAGAAACACACACTGCTGAAAAGACAGCATCTTTAACAAATGATATCGTCAAACTGAATGGCTGCATATAGAAGAATAAAAATAATCCATTAGTATTATCCTGCACAAAACTAAACTCCATATGGATCAAAGATGTCAACACAGACCCTGATAGAGGAGATAGTTGGGGATTGCCTTGAACTTATTGGCTCAGAAGACTTCCTGAACAGAATACTGATAGCATAGGAACTAAGATCACCAATTAACAATGGGACTTTGTGACTCTGAAAACCTTCTACATAGCAAAGGACACCAATGTTTGGGCAAAGTGCACCCTACAGAATTGGAAAATATTTTTTTTAGCAACATCCCATCTATGAGAAGGCTAACATACAAAATATGTAAAGGATTCACAAAACTTGATTTCAAAAAAGAAAATATAAACCAGTAATAAATGAGGTAGAGATTTAAGCAAAGATTTCTCAACACAGGAATCTTAAGTATCTTGAAAATGCTCGAAGAAATGTTAAACATCCTTATTCATGGGGGGGGGTGCAAATAAAAACTACTTTGAGATTCCATCTTATACCTGTCAGAGAGGCTAAGATCAGTAACACATATGATAGCTCATGCTGATGAGGATGTGGAGCAAGGGGAACACTCACCATTGGTGGTGGAGGTCTAAATTTAAACAGCCACTATTGAAACCAGTATAGTGGTTCCTCAAACTTTATACTTTATAAAGCTATACTACTCTTCTGCATACAGCCAATGGACACTTCATATTTTGCCTAGGACACTTGATCAACTATGCTCATTGGAGCTCTATTCATATTTGAGGGAGAGAGAACCACTACAGGCCATCTCTTGTCATCAAATGAATCTTCCAGCACTAGGAGTGAGTATCTTCCAATTGAGTTGTTTGCTTATGGGATCCCATAGAAATCCCCAAACAACCCAGGCTGCTGCCAAGACAACACAGAGCTCTCCACAAACTGTCAGCAAGGCCCTATGGTTGAAGACAACATCCCCGCCCCCACACACACAACTTATTGAACATGGAGAAGTGGAGCTATTGCCTAAACAGAGCCCCATGTTCCAGGGTCAATGATGCAGAAAGATTCTTTCCAAGCTACCCAAAAAGGAAAGTAAACACCAACCTGTAGTGGGTAGCCATTCCAGACTTTGCCTGGAAGTTCCAATCACCATTGAGGCTTTGGTAATGGTCACACCTACAAGGTGGGGCTGAGAGAGGATTCTGAAGACCCAGGATCCAAAGGAGAGGGAGCTCTTGATGCCTGGACCCTGGACAATGGAGGGAGACTGAGCAGAGTTCTCCAGAGAACACCGCAGGACTGTGCCATACCTTTGTCAGACCCTACAACTTTCCTATCACTTCATTTGTAAGTTATTCCACAAAATAAACCTCCATTTTAATTATGTGGAATGGCCTTAATAATTTCACCAATACCAACCTAACTAGAAACATTTGATATGCAGTCTGTCATGCCTGTAAAATATGATAGGACAATGGTGGCACAGACACTTTGGGAGTCACCAGCCAGTCTGATTTGATTTAAGGCCTATTCCATGAGCTGGAACCCATACCTGACACTGGTTGGGTGAGCATGAACCAGGGACTATAGCACAAAGACCTAGGTTAAAACCAAATATTACTGATCTTAATTAAATAAAAACATAATAGCAAAATGATTCGTAAGACTACTATACTCATAGATCAGCATCTTACACACACACACACACACACACACACACACACACATACACACACACAGTGAGGGAGGGAGAGAGAGAGAGAGAGAGAGAGAGAGAGAGAGAGAGAGAGAGAGAGATTAGAACACAAAGCTATAAAACAGATGTCTCTACCAAACCCTTCACTTCAGAGCTCAGGGATCCCTGTGAAGGAAGTGACAGAATGGGGAAAGAGAGGGGACAGAGGAAAACAGGAGAGAAAAGCCCTCTAAAACAGCTGATTCAGGCTCATATGAACTCAGAGACTGAAGTAGCAGTCACAGCGGTACACTGGTCTGTACTAGGTCCTCTGCCTATAGACTGTAGCTTGCAGTTAGTACTTTTATGGGACTTCTAAGTGTGTTAAAAGTGGGCTGTTAATTCTTATGCCTTCTCTTAGGCGTCTTTCATTTTTCCAGTGGGTTGTCTTCTCCAACTTTGATATGATTGTTTGTATCTTATTATATTTTATTGTGTTATGCTTTGTTGTTATCTCCTAGAAGCTTGTTCTTTTCTACAGTGACAGAAAAGTAGTGTATCTTGATGGGAAAGTAGGTTGGAAGGAATTGTGTGGGACAGAGGGATTATATTGTATGAAAAAAGGATCTGTGGTTAATAAAAGGGGAAATATATTCTACCAATGATGAATTAATATATTCTACCAATGACCATAAACATCTTTATGAACTTTGCATATTTATACAATATATATTTGAAAATATAGAAGTCTGTAAAGTACAATGTAACTTTTATGGTTCACAAATTAATTATACTAATGTTATTTTTGTAATAAATATATTTAACTTCTTCTACCTATATTAAATACTAAAAAGTCTAGCTTGTTTAATCTTAAACTTAAATTTTGTTTATAAAACAACATGAGATTAAGTTATACATAATATAATTATTAATATTGTTATATTCTCCTCAGTCTATGAAGAAATGAATGATAAAAATCCTCAGATAATTTTTATAATGTTATTTTTATTTAATTTTCAATATTATATGTAATTAAACATGTACCCCAGTTTTTCTTTCTTACAGCTTTGCATACTTTTTTATATGGCTTTAAACAAGATAATGTATTCCTGCTTTTCTCCTTTTTGCTTACCATTAATTTCCAGATCAAATGATTGATTTATTTTTCACATTTAGGAGAGTCAAATGAATTAATGGAAGGGAACGTTTTATTCACTTATTATTAACATATATATATATATATATATATATATATATATATATATATATATATATATAAAATGTCATTTTTACAAGAGGAAGTATGAATATGTGTTCTCATGATACAGGGGTTTTATTTCAAATGCAAATGTTTTGGTTTTTTTTTCAAATTACTATCATATTATCTGAGGATTTTAAGAGAGTAACTGTTCTACATTTTTGGTTAAACACTTCAAACTGTTATTTGGTTATAAAAATGATACAATTTCTATCTGTCAACTAAACAAATGAAAACTAAGGCACTTACAACTTTACTTGAGACACTGAATATCTAACATACTTTAAAGGGCAACGAGAGTGGAGATTCTGCAGTTTTTATTTCTCTCGTATTCTACTTCATTTTCAGTCTCTAGAGTAGGAAAAGTTACTTGCACTGTAAAAACGTCAGCGCTGTACATTTGGTTTTTAGTGTGTTCTAATCCTCAATACCAATTAGCACATTTTATGACTCTATTTGGATGCTCTCCAAATTTATCTGTGCACTACCCTTCATAATTACTTTATTTAAAGAGGTTGCCTAAGCCCTTGCTGTTTAGAGGTGGCCTGCTATCGACTGCTGGAATTACTACATATATTGAGCAGATGTCTCTGCTACAGATTTTTAATTAGTTGCAGAGTATTTGTAATTTTCCTCATATTTCCAAGAATCTTAGTCATTCATTGCCAGACCTCCAGGTCACCATTCAAATCAGACAGAAAACACCCAAGGGAAGGCAACATCCAAGGCCAAGCATATGTCCTGGTATTCTCTCAGCTTAACAACTTGGCAATTAGAGTACAAATAAAAAGTAAAATAATTAGAGGAAGACAGACTGGGAAGAAGAGAGAGAGAGAGAGAGAGAGAGAGAGAGAGAAAGAGAGAGAGAGAGAGAGAGAGAGAGAGAGAGAGAGAGAGAGAATGAGAATGAAAGAAAAAGAGAAAGGAAAGTCAAACATTTAAATCTCTGTAGACTGTGAAAGAAAATTTAAAAATCTTGCAATTTTCTTATGTTCACTCAGCTATTCCAAGGAGAGAATACTGATACCATGTTTCTGAGTATCTTGGTGGCAGAAGTAACATTTTGGCTGTACCAGAAAAAACATAGAAGAAAACAAGAGAGCGATGATATTTATGATCTACATGTAAGAGGGATCAGGAAGAGTTTAAGATACTCAGCATATATAAAATTCAAGATTACAGAATGTCCTAGTAACTCTACATCTCCTGATGGTATGGAAGAGGGTTTTTAAGAATAGTCATAGCTTATATTTCTGCCCTTTTCCTTGTAAGATATGGGGGTATGAAGGTTCCATTAAAATCTTCCTGTGAAAATTCAGTACATAGAAAATGCAAAGCTAGTTGTTTGATACAAAATATCATCAATTCTCATAGTATGTTGCCTTGTTGAATCCTTTATTCTTCCAGAGGAGGTGTTCATATCCAGTAAAAAAAAAATCTGTTAACAAATTGTTGATAATATTTTGTAAGGTTGACCAAAAGATGATAAACAGTACCAACACACAGAACAATGTAACAATGTAGCTAGCACACTATGCAAATAGACATGCATACAAAACCTTTTGAAGGAGTTGGTAAATAGTTTTTCATTTGTAAATTGAAAATTCACAAATCAATAACAAAGATTTAGCAAATACTTAATCAGAAAATCATTTGAAATGTCCAGCATAGTTTCTGACAAAATCTAAGAATAATGTATTACTATTTTCTCTTGGTGTAGCTGTTGGAGTTAAGGTTTAATAATACCTCCATAGAGGAAAGTTTTTTGGCAAATTCTTGTGATGCTGATTTTTCTTTCATTTCATTGTATCTTACCAGTTTGGGAGTTCTTAATATTTCCCGTATTTTGTTTGCTACTTTTTTTTGTTAAATTATGTGTCATGTGAATTTTTTGTTTGTTGTTGTTCAATCTATTTGATGTTCTGTATGCTTCTTGTTCATTGATAGGCTCTTTCTATTTGTTAGAGAAATTTTCTTCTCTAATTTTGCCAAAAGCATTTCCGGTGTCTTTGACCTGGGTTTCTTTTCTCTCTTCTATTTCTAATCTTCATAGATTTGATATTTTCAGAATGTCCAAAATTTCCTGGATATTTTGTGCCTGGAATTTTCCAAATTTACCATTTTCTTTGACTGTGTTACTCAATTTTCCCCCCTATTTTGTATTCATTGCCTAAGATTCTCTCTTCCATTTCTTATTCTGGGTTTCAAGATAGAACATGTATCTAGGTTTCTGAAGTAGACATGAAGGGGTGGGGATGTGCTAGAAGGGAGGAACATCTAGTAGGGTCCACAGGAGGGAGGAAAGTAGAATCTGCTCCAAGGATCTGTGGAGTCCCTAGGGAATAGAAGAGAGGAAAACAGAACCCCAGAGGTTGTCTACTAAAGGGCTGGGAATGGGACTGGGGGATTGTAAAATGGGATGTGGTATGATGAGTTTAGTCATTATTAATAAACCATGACAGAACAGTTATCTTTTAAAATATTTTTTACTCATCAAACCCAAACCCAATTTTTAATAATCTAGAGGCATATGACAACCTGTTCTCAGGCTGATAGCTCTTATTGCTTCAAGAATATTAGATAGAAGATAATCTTTAAGTTGACCTGGTCAGATTGCCATATCCTAAGGCATATATTATTAACTCTTAATGGTCAGAGTATCCAAAAATAATCTCAGCACAAAGCTGCTACAGTTATTATTCAAATTCTGACTTGGAACAATGTTTACATCTTTTATAATATATGTTTAATCTTGGCATTCTGTTGTTCTTCATTCATTTGACACTACAGTGGCTCTGCATGAGATAACTTTTCTCTTTGTTCTCTAATATTATATAATTTTTTATTAAGGAACTTTTTTATTCATTTTACATATGAACCACAGATTCCCCCCTCTTTTCACCCCTCTATACTTCTCCCCCAACCCACCCTCCATTCCCTCCTCCAACAAGGTATGGCCTCCCATGAGGAGTCAGCAGAACCTAGTACATTCAGAAGAGGCAAGTCCAAATTCCTCCCCCTGCATCAAGGCTGTTCAAGGTGTCCCACCACAGGTAGTGGGCTCCAAAACGACAGCTCAAGCACCAGGAAAGGATCCTAATCCTACTGTCAGGGGGCCCCTTAAGCAGATCAAGCTACACAACTGTCCCACTTGTGCAGAGTCCAGTCCCATGGAGACTCCATCCTGGGAGAGTGATGAAAGAGATACCATGATTGTGGTGATATTGTGTGCCCCAATATATTGTGCATCTTAATAAGCTTATCTGGGTTCAGAGAACAGAACAGCTGCTAGACGGACATAGAGGCCAGAAAAATGGTGGCACTCACACTTTTAATCCCAGGAAGTGATGGCAGAAGCAGAAAGGTATATAAGGCATGAGGACCAGGAAGTAGAGCCTGGCTAAACTTTTAGGCTTTTATGAGCAGTTCAGTTGAGATCCATTTGGATGAGGATTCAGAGGCTTCCAGTCCGAGGATTTGTGGAAACAGGATCAGCAGAGACTTTGGCAAGGTAATGTTGGGTGTGGCCTCTTCTATCTCTCTGACCTTTCAGCATTCACCCCAATACCTGACTCTGGATTTGTTTTTATTTATCAGACCTTCTAACAATTTGTACTACAATGATAGAGGGAGGCACCATGGGGATAGGGAGAAACTGGGTGTTAGGGAAGTTCCCAGGAATCTACAAGGATGACCTCATCTTAGACTACCAGCAATAGTGGAGAGGGTGCCTGAACTGGCTTACCCCAATAATCAGATTGGTGACTACCCTGTCATCACAGAGCCTTCATCCAGTAATTGATGGAAGTAGATGGAGAGATCCACAGCCTATCTCCTGGCCAAGCTCCAGGAACCTACTCAAAGATAGAGAAGAGGGATTCTGTGAGCAAGGGGCATCAAGATCATGATGGGGAAACCTACAGAGACAACCAAACCAAACTAGTGGGAACTCATGAAATTTAGACAAGCTAACTTTTCTAAGGAAGGGAGGTCCTGACACCTCATTCTTTTGTCATCTTTCTAAAGCATGTTTTGCTCATAGATATAAGTCTCTGTGTAGGACAAAGTTATTTCCAGCTTGTTTAACTTTATTGCTGTATATGCCCTGTGACTGCCTGAGTGCACTGTAATATCATACATTGTCAACTTCTCTAGACAAATCTTGTTGATCTTCCTAAATAAGAACAGGAGCAAATATTTAAAAAATATCTTTGATCCTCATAAAGATTTCTATGGTGTCTTTATGTGTGCCACAACTTCCAAGGCATTAGGAAGACCTTCAAGTATATAAGAATACCTCCCTAAAAGCTGGAAGGATAGTATACTGAGGATTTTCCTGGGGAAGCCTAGAGCTGGTGTTCCTGGGGGAAGGCATAAATTATTCATATAAAATTTCTCTTCAATCCAATATTCCTAAGATGTAAAAATATTAAATTCCCCCACATATGCAATGTGAGGTGATAAAAACCAAAAGTGGTACATAGCTACCATGCAGCTCAGCTTTGCTGGATCTTTGTCAAGCAGCTGTGCTCGCTTTATGACTATTGCTGTTCTCACCAGATATGGCTGTGCCACTAGGTAACATGGAACAAGTTGTCAAGAAGGCATTACCATAATCTGATCCACCAATGTCCTGGGCCATTCTTTTGCCTCCAAGAGAGCTGCCCAATGCCCAGATATGGAATGGCCTTTGGATTGACATTCAGAGTAATGAACCTCATTAAATAGAACATTTGGAAAAATTAGTTGAGAGTTTAAATTACAACAAATTATAGATCTAATTAAGTGACTAAATAAGAGGTAGTTTGGTATATTTTAAGGTCAACTCTGTGTATGCATTTTCTACATGGGTGCTTATGACTTATATTGTGTACATGATAAACCTGGCCCAGACATGGTCTCGGGGAAAGTAAAATTGTTGATCTAGCACAAATTCATCACAATTCTTGGCATAAATGGAGTTTTCTGACAAATCCCCAACCCAGCAATCAACATAAGATAAGCTCAGCCACCCTTCCTCTAGTATAACCACTAAAGAACAATGAACAGTAAAGAATACAAAGAAGGGATTTAATGAATTTAGTGATATTTTATTTGTACTGAAATTGAAATGTAATTTTATTTGTATGTTAATAAATAAAGTTGCCTGGGGGCCAGAGCTAATAGCAAGCCATAGTAGAAGCTGGACAGTGGTGGCACATGCCTTTAATCCCAGCACTTGGGAGGCAGAGCTAGGTGGATCTCTGTGTGTTCAAGGATACAGCCAGTATGGAGACACACGCCTTTAATCTCAATACCAACCATAGAAGACATGGACATTTGTATAGACAGGCAGTGATGAGGAGGTCATGTGGTTGGTTTACAACCAATGAGAAGGCAGAACAGAAAGTCAATAAAAGGACAGACACACAGGAAGTAGGTCTCTTTGCTGAGGGGAAGAACAGCAGCAGCAGTGGGGGTAAGAAAGGGCATTTAGCTCTTAGCTATTGCTTGGACCTCTTGGGCTTTTAACTCTGTAATTGGCTTTGTGTTTCTTATTTAATAAGACTGTTCATCTACAAATGAATAGAATTCCAACAACCCCAAGTCTGTTTTCTAACTATTCCTGTGTCACCCCCACCTGCTTCTTTATTATTAGTGGCCAATTGGGATTGGATAACCTATCAGGAAAGTTATCCTTGCAGAAGACAGAATCTCTGTCAGGAGACTTTAACTGCCTATACCTCTTCATCTATGAGCAGCACCTTGTAACTCCACCACCACAATTCCTACTGGCATGTGAACTAAGTTAAGTTACAGCACCAGGCATAACTTCCCTCCTATTCAGTAGGCCTTAAATACACTTAAACCACTTAAAGAAACAAGTGTTGATTGTCTCTAAGGTAAAGTGCCACTATTGTGCCATTAGTGATAATGGACCAGGAATTTGATCACTAAGTAAACTTTATCTTTGCTTCACTTTTGGACTATTTCATGTCTTATAAATCATTAGTGTATAAAGAAAATGAACACATTACTATACCATTATTGGGTATTTAAAATTGAAAATACCAAACAATTTCTATAACAAGGATAACTGGAATGCTTACAAATGTTGATAGACGCTACACTAAGACTGGTGTGTGGAAGAGAAATATTCCTGATAATTCAATCCTCAAATTAAACAAGAGTTCATCTTACTAAACACAGAAAAGAGATGGGTAACTCTGTGACAGTAACATCTAACTAAACATGCTTGCTGGATTCTATGATCCCTTAGATTTCTTGCCAGTTGTGATGATAAATACTCTGACAACAGCTCAGAATTGACGTATAATACATTCTGAAAAGGGATTCATGTCAGCATGTACTAAAAGCACCTGGTGGTTTCTGTAGTTAGAGTTTTCCTGCCTGGCCCACAGTAAGGACAAATCTCTTTCACATGCCAGGCCCATAGACGCTCAGAACCAACTAAGTAAACACACAGAAACTTACATTGTTTAGAAACTGTATGGCCGTGGCAGGCTTTTTGTTATCTATTTCTTCTATCTTAAATTAACCCATTCCTATTAATCTATACTTTGCCACATGGCTTGTGGCTTACCGGTGTCTTTACATGTTGCTTCTCATGGCGGCAGCTGGCAGTGTCTCTCCTCCCCAGCCTTTCACCTCCCAGAATTCTCTTCTCTCTTGCCCTGCCTATACTGCCTGCCTGGCCATTGGCCAAACAGCATCTTATTTATACAGAGCAATATCCACAGCAGGTTTCACATCCACAATTAGAAAACAGTGCCATGAGAGCCATTATTTATATTTTTAGGATTCCTTCCCCCAGGATCCCAACTGAGGGAATGTGTGGCATCAATAGAGGGCTGTTTCTGATACCTCAATTGATGTACTCAAGATAACCCTCCACAGACATGCACAGAGGTCCAATATCTAAATTCTGTCATGTTGATAATAAACACTGACTATTCTGTTGCCCTGAACAATTCAACTTCTATGAGACATTTATTGAAGTTTGCATAATTCTTTATACCTCAAAGACCAACATTATCATTTAACCATCTGTGTGTTTGTAGAAAATGGACATGAGTTCATGAACAGACTCAAAAATGGTCTGTCTCCTTTGTCTCTGTAATTATACAAGAGCTTGAATGAAATCACAACTCTTCCATTTGCTGTAAATGACACTGACAATTTGAAAAAAATCCCCATTAAATTTTGTTCAAAACCTTTACTTCTGATGTTTTCTGAAAACTTGGAGAAAGCATTAGGGGCCTTACAAATCAAGAATAAATGAAGTCAAAAGGTGTTTTTCTCTAACATAAAACCTGTCATTCATCCTATCACCATAGTAGGTCAGTTCAGGCTTCTCTCGACCATTGCCAGTAGTCTATTGTGGAGGTATCTTTGTGGATTTCTGGGCACTTTGCTTCTTTCTATTCCCATGTGGTCTTCATATATCATGGTCTGTTATTCCTTGTTCTCCCTCTCTGTTATTGGTCCAGCTGGGATCTCCTGCTCCCCTAAGCTCTCTTTCCCTCAAACCTTGCCCTTCATTACCCCCACTCACATCCAGGTTGTTCATGTAGGTATCACCCATTTCTCTGTCATTGGGCAATCCCTGTGTCTTTCTTAGGGTCCTGTTTTTTTGGTAGCCTCCCTGGAGTTGTGAGTAGCAGTCTAGTCATCCTTTGTTTTACATCTAGTATCCTCCTATGAGTGAGTACATACCATGTTTGTCTTTCTGAGTCTGGGTTACCTTACTCAGGATGATTTTTTCTAGATCCATCCATTTGCCTGTAAACCTCATGATATCACCCTAACTGTCTTGCTAGAAATCTCATCCAATGACTGAAGAAAGCAGATGCAGAGATCCAAGGCCAGACCCCAGGTGGAGCTCCAGGAGTCCAATTGTCGAGAAAGAGGAGGGATTGTATGAACAAGAATTTTTGAGACCAAGATTGGAAAAAGCACAGGGACAAATAGCCAAAGTAATGGAAACACATGAACTATGAGCCAATAGCTGAGGAGTCCTAACTGGATCAGGCCCTCTGGGTAAGTGGGACAGTTGAATAGCTTGAACTGTTTGAGAGGCATCCAGGCTGTGGGACCTGGACGTGTCCTTAGTGCATGAGCTGGCTGTTTGGAACCTGGGGCTTATGCAGGGACACCTTGCTCAGCCTGGGAGGAGGGTACTGGACCTGCCTGTACTGAATCTACCAGGTTGAGCTGAATCCTCAGGAGAGTCTTTGCCCTGGAGGAGATGGGAATGGGGAGTAGGCTGGCGGAAGGGGGGGGGAGGGGAATTCATGGCTGATATGTAAAATTAAATTAAATTATAAAATAAAAAATTTTTAAAAAACCTGTCATTCTTCTGATACAGCATAACTTTAAGAGCATTTGAAGATGAGGCAGCTTCTGAAGCATTAAGACTTGAAAGTTCTCTTCAAATGAGAAAAAGACTTTTCACTTTGTATGCAAATATAAATGTAATTGATCAGTATCAGTAATCAAAACTTCACTTTTGCTTTTGGTCAACTTTATTATTTTTTAAGATTTGAGACATTATTGGGATGACATATACAAGTTATTACAACCTAAAGCTATTTTCCTTTTAACAAATTTTAATACTTCATCCTTCCTGTAATTGTTATTTTGCCTTTTGCTACCTCTGAAATAATTTGTTGGGTGGGTACTGGAGTCTCTTTCTATCACTAGGGGTGTGTGTGTGTGTGTGTGTGTGTGTGTGTGTGTGTGTGTGTGTATGCATAGTTCCATGTATATCTGAGTGAGATGTGCCAGATAAAAAGACTGATTGTTATTTACTCATCAGGAACTACCAACCTCACTTTTTGACAAAAAACTCACTGGGACTTGAGGCTCAGCATTTAGTATGAGCAATTAGACTAGCATGTGCAAATGGTTCTCCTGTATCTGCCAATGTAGAGTTGGGATTAAAAGTATGGCTATTTTGCTTATATTTTTTGTTATTCATGTGGCATTAAATTTAGGCTGTCGGGCTTGTGTCGTAAGCCTTTTCTAACTGAGTTATCTCCTCTAAAGCCTACCATTGTCAATCTATAATTATCAGTATGAACTTCTCTTATAATCTAACTCTATAGTATACTCAAAAGTTTAAATGTTAAAGACAAATATTCAGCAATACCAGATGCACAATTATTAGGGTGCTCTGTATTTATACCTGACAACAAGGTCAGTGTTGGTCCTTCAAATTAAATATATTGGATTTTGCTTTACACTTCAATGATATGCTAGCCTCATCATAGATTTCAGATACCTCATGAAAAAAGGCCCCACTTTCTGGGGTAAAATTAAGTATAATAGTATGTTGTATATATTTGTTTTTTCACATGATTTGATATTCAGATGATGATATTCTGTCTTTCTATTACCAAAGACTGAATTTTACCTAATCTCTCAACTCTGACTTTTTCAGGCTGAAACTTTTAATTCCTGGATAGGTAGGGTGAAGAGAGATGTTCATCACTGGAGAAGTTAGAGAAAACTGATTTTCAATCACAGTCTAAATATAAAGTATTAACATTTAACCAAATACATTTTACAAATGTTTTTATTTTGTGGAGAATATTAGCAGAATGTGAATATTTAAACTCATAAGTAAATTATCCCACTTTGTGATTTTATTTATATAATAAAAGAAATGCATCCTGATGTTGTTAAGCATAAATATAAGATACAAACATTTTGATGTTATCAATTTATTATTGTTTTTAAAATGTTCACTGCATTAAGAATTATCTTAGTGACTTTAAAAATGAGTTCACCTTTATAGAAACAAAGACTCATAGAAAAGTTTGTCATAGCTTAAAGTCCAGTGACAGAAAGCATATATATTGTTCTCTAGAGACCTGAGTTTTTTTAATTTCTGTCACTCAGCAGGTCAGCTAGATTGGTAGAAGTATCTCACCTTTAAAAAGAATAATTACATAGTGTCATGAAATAGATTAAAGCTGTGTATCTATTATAATTCAACACACACATATATATCAAAATGACTAAATGATTCATTGTACTGTTAGAATAATAACAAAGTATAAGGCAAAAAATTTCCAAATAAAAGTAAACTAAGACAATGACAAAATATAGCAAACAAATTAGTAGTAAATATTCTATGTTCCAGTCATTGTAATCTCCAAATATTAGGTCTAAATCCTTAAATCAAACCTTCTTTCTGAAAGAAGTCACCCTTATCCATGTCCTCATTTCCAAGGATATATTGTACTATTTTCCATTTGATAATATGAAGATATATTGTTCTTTTAATCTTTAAAATCACTTTATCATATATATATATATATATATATATATATATATATATATATATGATATAATCAAAAGATCTATTTCTGAATGTCATATATTTAATCCATAAAAGGTACAAATAGAACATAAAATCACAACTCAGATATCTCAGTGCTTCTCCATATTTATGAAAGTTTAGCACCTAAGATGTCAATTTAAAAGGTTAAAAAAATTCTTAGATTCTCTGTACCTTTTAACAACACAATTATACTCAACTAAACAACAATTATACTCAACTAATCAACTATTTCCATAGAATAATTCTACTATTAATGAAATTCCACCAGCTTTATTGTAACTTCCATGAATTTCCTTTAATGGTTGTTTATTTGTGTGCACTTAGTATATTCATAAATTTATTAATAACCACTAAAATGAAGTAACAACTTTACCTTATCAAAAACAATAACTGTGTGTTAGTGAAACCATATCACATCAACTTGAAAAAATAAAACTATGGTAAACAGAAATATTTTTTGATAAATATCTTTAGTTTTAGATGCCATAGATTTGATGAATCTTTTACATAGATACAAGTGTAATATTCTCTCTTTCTGTTTTTAATGAGTGTGTCTAAACCTATCCAAAAAGGAATAATAGCACATTAGTGCTCTGAGAATAATTTCCCCAGAATTATGTTAGGCATTCCTACTTGGAAATTATTTTTTGAGATACAAGAATATTTTAATGTGCCAAATTATGGTTATGTTTATCTTTCTAAGTTATTTTAGACTAAAAATACACATTAGGATTAAAATGTTGTCATAAAGTAAGTTATAAATCAAAGTAATACCATCAAATGAAAGATATGGCTTTAAAGATATGGTGTCAATTATGTTTTGGTTAACTGATGAAATTATTTTGCAGATCCACCAGAACTTAGAGCAGTACTGAAAATACACTTAAAAATAATAGTGGATGCTATGATTTAGGATGAGATATGTTTGGCTAATTTGTCAGTATTGTAGCACCAAGCTCTCCTGAGTTGAGAGAAATGATTTCTCACAGAAGTAGTTACATCATTCTACTCAACATGCTTAGTTAATTTAAAGATACTTTTCTGTTTATCAGGGGATATCCTTAAATGCTTATAACTAAATTATAAATATTGAATGAGCATTTTTATTGTATATAAAACACTGGCAGAAAAACCATGAAAACTCTAAGGCACCTATAATAATTCTTGGTCTGATCTGTATAAGTGCATATATAAAATTGAAATTGTAGTTGACTATGAGGTAAAGGATAAAACAATGATTATTTTTGAGTTGGTGGTAGACTTTGACACTCACTAGTCCATAATGAGGGCTTTAAAGACTATTTATTTTACCTCAACCAAATAATACAAATTTAATTTGATTCTGGGGGTGAATTTAACATGTCATAAAAATTCAAAACTGCAAAAATTCCTCCATAGTTGATAAATAGTTATCAAGGTAGAAGAGATTCATTTGTGGTGCTCTGAACTCCCAGAATATACATATAAAAAAATAAGCAGTCTGTGTTCTTTGGATGCATTTCACTACATATCAAAACGAGATTCCCAGCCAGTGTGTAAGACTTGTCTAAGAAGTTTAGCTGGAGGATTGAGCAACACTAGATGAGAAAATATGGCAACCCAGAACAGAAATCTTAAAAGAACATACAGCTTCAAACTACATTAGGTGCATGTGTCAAAGCTTAAGAAAATACATTTCTTCCAATAATGAGTTACCTAAACATGAGGATTCTACAAATAACTCAGAAAAGTGTCTTGTAAGAGGAAAAGGCAGTTTTGAAATATACCCACATGGTGGGAGAGAACCAGCTCCATCAACTTTTCTACTGAAATTCACATTTATCCATTTATACACCCATTTCCCAATACAGATACATAAATATCATAATGGTTGCTTAAATTAGTAATTATCTTGATGTTTCAACCCTATTTAAGCTATGATAGGTTGTAAATTTTATATGAATTTAATTATTCAGTATGTAGTTCTTCTGTTTGTATTATACTACTCAAGAATATTTTTGTGGTTTAAATTCATGTAGTTGCAAGTCAAAGCATTATTCATTACATGAATATAAATGTACTATTTTCAAACTATATGAAAGTTACTCTTCAGTTCTAATAATGAACATTTTGGGTTCATACTCAATTGGTGTGTTTTACAATTCTGTCATAAAATGTTTGTAGATTCCATTGTACATATTCATATACTTCTATTGATGTTTCAACAGGTATTCAGATAAATTTATTAAAAATTAGTAAGTAGACTCTCTAAGTCTGTGAATTTTAGAAGGACTATTGTTTATTAACAACTAACATCATGTGTACGTACCATGTTTGTCTTTCTGTTTCTGAGTTATCTCACTGAGGATGCTATTTTACTTCCATCTATTTGGCTGCAAATTTCATGATGTCGTATTTTTTCTTTCTTTCTTCCTTCCTTCCTTTCTGTGTTTTCCTTCTTTAATTCTTGTTCCTTTCTTCCTTTTTCTTTCTTTCTTTCTTTCTTTCTTTCTTCCTCCCTTTCTTTCTTTCTTCCTCCCTTTATTTCTTTCTGTCTGTCTCTTTCTTTCTTTCTTTCTTTCTTTCTTTCTTTCTTTCTTTCTTTCTTTCTTTCTCTTCCTTCCTTCCTTCCTTCCTTCCTTCCTTCCTTCCTTCCTTCCTTTCTTTCTTTCTTTCTTCCTTCCTTATATATTTATTTTACATCACTACTGCAGTTTCCCCTCCCTCTTCTTTTCCCAGTCTCTCCACCATATTTTCCTTCTACCCTCTCATCCATTCCTATTAATGGAACAGCAGGCATCGCATGGATATCAACAAAATATGGAAAAATCAAGTTGCAGTAAGACTAAGTATCTCCCTTCCTATTAAGGCAGGACAAAGGAACCAAGTATGAGGAATAGGGTCTCCAAAGCCTGCAAAAGAGTCAGACATCCCCTGATCTAATTCTTAGGAGTCAAATAAGTTCACCAAGCTACATAACTGCAGCATACATTCAAAGGACCTAAGTCAGTCCTGTGGAGGCTCCCTGGTTATTGATTCAGTCTCTGTGAGACCCTATGAGCCCAGGTTAGTTGATTCTGTGAATTTTCTATTTCCTTGTCCCCACTGACTCCTTTCTCCTCCTCTTCTACAGGATTCCGAATTCGCCTTATGTTTTGCTATGGGTCTCTGCATGTTGCCATTAGTTGCTGGATGAAGCCTCTCTAATAACAATTGGTCTAGGCACCAATCATGTTTGTATTTCTGGTTCTGGGTTACCTCACTCAGTATGATATTTTTTCTAATGCTTATCCAAATTTCATGAGGTCATTATTTTCAACAGCAGAGCAGTTTCCTATTGTGCTAATGTACCACATTTTCTTTATCTGGTTTTTAAATGAGGGCCTAAAAGTTGATTCCAGTTTCTGGCTGTTATGAACAAAGCTTCTATGAACATAGCTGAGGAAGTGTACTTGTGGTAAGATGGAATATCCTTTGGTTATGTGCACAGGAATAATATAGCTAGGTCTTTAGGTAGATCAATTTCCAATTTTTTTGAGGAACTACCATGTTTATCCCAAAGTGCTACCCTTGCTCTACATCCTTGTGATTTTAATGGTAGCACTTCTTACAAGTATAAAATGGAATCTCAAAGTAGTTATATTTTTTTTCTGTGTTTCCATGATGGCTAAGGGTGTTGAACATTTCTTTATGTTTTCAGCCATTTGAGGTTCCTCTGTTGAGAGTTCTCTTTTTTGAGCTGTAATCCATATTTTTAAATTGGGTTATTTGGTTTATTGATACCTACTTTCTTGAGTTCTCTATATATTTTTGATATTAACTGTCTGCCAAATATAGAGTTGGTGAAAATATTTTCCCATTTTGCACTGTTTGCAGTGTATTAGTTTCATGAAGTCTCATTTATTAATTGTTGATTTTAGTGCCTGAATTATTGGTGTTTTGTTCAGGAAATTGTCTCCTGTGCCAATAAGTTTCAAGCCATTCTTCAATTTTTCTCATAATAGGTCCAGCATATCTACTTTTATTTTGAGATCTTTGATCCATTCTGACTTGAGTTTTGTGAAAGGTGACAGATATGGAACTATTTGACATATGTTTTTCCTTATGTAGTGGAAACAGAATAGAGCTTACAGGTTGACTTAGGGAGGGTGGGAATGGAACCAGGAGGGAGCAGGTGTTGGGGAGAGGGGTTGAGAGAGAGGACAGAGAGAGAGAGAGAGAGAGAGAGAGAGAGAGAGAGAGAGAGAGAGAGAGAGAGAGAGAGAACTTAAAGAGACAAATGGAACTGTACGGGCATATCTGGAACAATGTGGAACTGTAGTACAATGAGAACGCCCTCAAGTCTATAAGAGAAAAACTGGAGAGGGGGACATATCTGGGACAATGTGGAAACCTAGTGCAGTGGGGACTTCCTCAAATCTATAAGGTTGACCCTAGTGAAGACTCCTAGCAGTGGGGGATACAGAGTCTAAACTGGCCATCTTCAGTAACAGGCAAGGTTTCTAGTGGTGTGACTGGGACATCCACTCAGCCACAAAACCTTCAATCTACAATTTCTGCTGTCTGCAAGATGTGCTGGGATAGTGGTGGAGCCAAACAATGACTGATGAGAGTGGTCAACTGTAGCCTTCAATTTCTCTAGTCACGACTGGCCCTGCTGTCTTGCAGCTGCTTATAAAATAATCATTCAAAGGCTTCATATTAATTGCACATTATATGGCCTATAGCTCAGGCTTCTTATTAGCTAGCTCTTATAACTTACCTCAACCCATAATCTATTAATCTATGTATCACCATGTGATCTGTGGCCTTACCTGTATCCTATTACATGTTGCTTCTTGGACCATGGTTTGGCATCTCCCCTTATTCCTCTTTCTCTTTTGACTATATCTCTTAGATTTTCCTGCCTGGCTCCATCTTGCCCTGACATAGGCCAATGCAGCTTTATTTATTAGGCAGTGGGAGTAACACATATTCACTGCATGCAGAAAGATATCCCACAGCAATCAACCAATGATTTGTCTAACTTGAACCCCATGCCACAAGAGGGAGTAAACATCTGACACTTCCAGGATGGCCAGGATCCAGAGGTTGAATAGCCCAGAGACCTAGGATAGAACCAAACATGACTAGAAAAACCAACATGAAAGAAATAAGAAAAGATGTCAGTGAAATGTTTCTTAGTGATACTCTCCTCTCCTCATAGATTGGTGCCTACCACAATTGTCATCAGAGAGACTTCATCCAGCAACAGACAGGAGCAGATGCAAAGTTCTTCAGCAAATCATTAGGCAGAGATAAAGGAACTCTGCAGAAGAGCAGGAGGAAGGATTGTAGAATCTAGAGGGTTTGAGGACACCAGGAGAACATGGCCCACAGAAAAACTAAGCAGGGCTCATAGGGGCTCTTAGAGACTGAAGTGACATGGAGAGTATGTGGGTCTGCCCTAGGTCCTTTGCCTATATGTTACATAGCTTGATATTATTGTGGGAAATCTAACACTGGGAGCAGGGGGTGCCTCTGACTCTTTTTCCTGTTCTTGGCACCCTTTTCCTCATACTAGGTTGCCTTGTCCAGACTTGACATGAGGGTTTGTGTCTAGTCTTATCATAATTGTCATGCCATTTGGGGGTGCTATCCCTGGGTAGCCTGATCTTTTCTGAAGAAAAACAGAAGAATGAATCTGGGGGAGAGGGGAGTTAGGGGTGGGTAGATGAGAGGAGTGGAGGGTGGGAAAACTGTTGTTGGAATGTAATAAATGAGATAAAAAGAAATTAAAAATGACTAAAACCAAAGTAATCTGCAAAAGTTGATATATCTATCAAAATATATGTACTTAATTTTTATTAATGTTATATCCATTTTAGAAAAATGGTCTGACCTTAAATTTCCATCTTTTAATTGCAAGAGAAGTTGTCTTTTAAGGGACTGTGTAACACATTTCTTTCCCTTGTTTCACAAAAATTTCAAGCAAAATGTACTGAAAATACAGCTTGAAATACAGAGGACATATCTAGAACATATTATATTTCATCATTATTCATCCTTTAGCAGAATACCTTTCAGCCCAGAAAGCAAAGTAATTTCTTGGGAACAAAAACCAGGCTACAGTGTTGCCTCTTTCCCTCAGCTGGGGATCAAGCTTTGCAGAGGTTATACCCTCCTTTCTTAGCTGTACTCCTGAACCTTAAAGGATTTGACTCTCCACAGAGCACTGGTTTCTAATGGCTCTTCTTGCCAGTCTGTAAGTAGTACAACTTTGCTCACAGGAGCAAAGAAGTAATGCAAGTGGGAAATGTATTTTTGATTTTGCAGCTAGCTCTGCTGTGAGATTCAAAGCTCCAGAAACTCTCATAGAACTCTGGATGCTGAGTACACACAATGGATCCTTTCATACTTAGGATCATCTTCAGAAATGCAAGTTACTTAGAGTCTATCTCTGAGATAGGTAACTAGTGCATTATGGGTTTTCCTAAGTGCTGATAGCTATGTATGTATGCTCTTCTACTAAACACCAATATCTCACTAGGTTATGTACTTTCTTATTATTTACTAGTCTTGGGATATAATTGTACTCTAAATATATATTCAAGTTTCTACATGCTTTTTTACTAAGGTATCTGAAATTGTGTATCTTACATGTAGGAATTTTAAATTATGTTTTGTTTATAGTTTACAATTGTTATTTATACACATTGTGAATACATTTCAGAACTCTGTAGCTATCTTTTCCTCCACTCATATTAGTTTCTTTGAGGAAAAACGTATTTAATATAAATGTCATATCTGCAATCCTTTACAGACATTTATTTTTCTGTGTGTGAAATAAGTAGCAAAACATTTTCCATATGTCTTTGAAAATGTAATTGCTTTATTTTCACACTTAGATTTTTTAATTACATTACAACTCTAAGTTCAATTATGTGTAATTTGCTGTACTGGGTTCTGTGAAACAGAAGTAGCTATAGATTTTGCCATGTAAACATTGAAACAATCTAATAACACTCTAAAGTCCTGCCAAATTCCATACCATGCCATGCCAGTGTGATGAATTAATTGTCACTGTGTATTTATGCTAAGATATCTTCCTGAACTCTCTTCAGCCTTCACATATTTCTGCACCATACTAGAAAGAGTGGTCTTAATGTAGCTGCATTAATGTTCAATAATTTCTTTGGTTTGAGGGCATGGAGCAGCAGAGATAATAGTCCCCCAGTGCTAATAATAGCTCATCCTCATGGAGAGCTCTCTGTCTCTGTCTGTCTAACTCTAGTCTCTGTCTGTCTGTCTCTCTCTCTGTCTGTCTGTCTCTGTCTCTGTCTCTGTCTCTGTCTCTGACTCTGTCTCTCTGTCTCTCTGTCTCTCTCTGTCTCTGTCTCTGTCTCTCTCTCTCTCTCTCTCTCCGTGTGTGTGTGTGTGTGTGTGTGTGTGTGTGTGTGTGTGTGTGTGCAGCTGGCAGAACCCTGGCAGCATATTATTCTTTTCCATATATGTGTGTTCTCCCCAGTGAACTTGGTATTAAGCCAAAATTAAAATTACTAATAAAGTGTATTTCAATTGCAAATTATCTATCCCCTTTATATTTGGTGGACATTTACATATCTAAAAGCCTTCAGAAATTTATTTATAATTGTATTAGTAGTAAAATTTAATTAATGTAAATAATCTAAAATACATCTAGAATTTGTTATAGAACTATTTTCAGTTCCAGTTCTTTTTTTTTTTCTTTCACAAATTATGTAAAGTAATATGTATAGTTCAGGAGTCCACATTGTTTTGATGTTGTGTGATTTTTTTTATTGTTTTTTGACAAATAAAGTTTGCTTGGAGACAAATGGTAGAGCTAGTTACTAGCCAACCAAGATCAACCACAGAAGTTTTGGAGGACTGTACACAGATAGGACAGGAAGCAGTAAGGTGGGGCGGAGAAGGATCTAGACCTTCTTTGGAGGAAGGGATGGAGCAAGTAGGAGAGGACTAGTAGCTTCTCTGCTTCTATCATCCCTCAGATTCTTACTCCAATGCCTGACTCCTGAAATTTTATTGATAAATAATAATTAGGATAATACTTCACCATATTATTCTATTTCTGTTTTCCTTCTAAGATTTCTTCCTACTATATCTTTGAACATATTTGCAATTGTTTTAATCTTCAATATAAGATTGGCTACTTACAGTTATATTAATATCTTTTGAATTTTTTATAATTATGAACATTTTTAACACAAAAGCTATACAGCAATGGTTGCTACATAGAAAACACAGTTGTTGATATAATTTCCTACCATTATGCTGACTATCTCAAATAATAAAAGGATATTGTCAGCCTATGTCAAAGCTTCCTTTACATCAAATTGGCTACTTTGGTGAATGGATGAGCTAAAATGACCTATTTCAAAGTATTAATAGGGCTTTGAACATGACATAACACATATTTTATGTGTATCCATTTTCCCTCATTACATTAGGATAACTAAGGACAAAAAGAGCACTTAGAATTTGATATTTGATGAATTATTTCAGATTTCCCTTAGAAACTCAGTACTCACTGGCAAATGCTTTCAGCCAGTGAAAACCAACAATCAAATAGGAAATAGACCAACAAATAGGAAATAGACCAAGTCTTTTGTCTTCACCCCACTTAAACTTCTTCATCTTCCTCTTCCACATTAAGGGCTCCAATGACATGCCCCACACAGTGACAATCAACATCTCTAAATGAAGTATGCAATTACCAAGTCAGACTTGCAGGAATATTCCTGTCTGAAGAGTACTGAGCACAAATGGTAGTGGGGATGCTAAGTGATGACATAAAAGATGTGGAAGCAAAGGCTCAGGCCATATGTCTCCAGTGATGAGAGAAGCATGTGAATCCTTGCTTTTCTTCTCCATATTTCTAGTGAAATACATAAGATCTTAACATCAGGGGCCTACAAATTATTCTTGTTTAAGTGCATGTATAATATTTCATAAATACTTTTAAGGTGTTCACTGCTTGTCATTATTAGCTGACAAAAGTGCACTGAAGACTGTTTGGTTCTTATTATCAAAGACAATTTGAAACTGCTAAACAAACACAAAGATTGTATTATTTTTTATCATTTATAATTTTCTTAATCCCAAAAGAATATTAAGAAATAAAATAATTAGTTACAAGTTAGTTATCTGAAAATGTAAATGTATTCCATAATGTGCATAACCAAGTGTTTTAGAAAATTCATGATTACAAACACTTTAATGTCAGAGTAATAGCATTCTGGGATACCCTTTTTTGTGTATATGTGTGGGTATATATTTCTCAATGTGTGCATACGTGTATGTGCATGTGGAGTCCAGATTTTTGTTAAATCACTGTGCTTAGTTTTCTATTTTGTTCTCCTATGAACTTCTTCCCTTTTACAGTTACTTAACATAGTTGTTGTAGCTACTAGTATGTCTTTACGTTTTTTGACCAAACCAAAACAAAACAAAACAAAACAAAACTCTACCAGTTGTCTTGAAAATAATATATAATTTATGATATTGGCGGAATGAAGCATTTAAAAATATATTACAATGAAACATTTAAAAATATATTACAATGAAGCATTTAAAAATATATTACAGGGTTGGGGATTTAGCTCAGTGGTAGCGCGCGACCCTGGGTTTGATCCTCAGCTAAAAATAAATAAATAAATAAATAAAAAATAAAAATAAAAATAATAAAAAAATATATTACACAATTATGCTTATAAGCTTAATATAAAATATATAGTATACAAATAGGACATGAGATAAAATATTATGTGGCTTGGTGTATCACATTCAAAAGTGAGTATGAGCCAGGAATGGCAGCACTAATCTTTAATCCCTGTACTCCAGAGGCAGAGGCAGACAGATCTCTGTGAGTCCTAGTCTAGCCAGGGCTGCATCATATAACCTTGTTTCAAATAAAGCCATATTACCTGTGTGCTAATATCTATGCTTCAAACATAATCTGATTTGCCTTGTCTTGGAAAACTTCATCTTTTGTTCAGGAGTCTAGATGTTTCATGTAATACCAAATAAAACTAAATACTTAAAGTGAAATTTATAAATTTAGAATCATTCATTCACCCTTGATAATAACTTTAAAAACTCTCTTCTCAGGAAGCCTGTAGAAATTAATACCTGTCCTCTCAATAGAATAATGCTGATATATGTTTTAGGGTTTTTTCTTTCAAATGTCATAATTGGGTTTTATATACTTTCAGATAGTAAAACGGTATAAATAATATTTTTAGATTTAATGAAGTAATCAGTCCCGGAACTCCCATCTGGACCAGAGGTGAGTGCCTGGACTCACACTCAGAGAGGCCCTCACCTACGTCCCAGCCCTGGGCACCAGCCATTCCGGGGAAGACCTGCCCAACTTGGCCCCAGGTTCTGGCCATAGGGCAGGATCTCCCAACCCCACTTCCCCAAGACTCTCCAGTGGACCCTCCAACCTCTACGCCCTGCCCTCACACCCATCTGCCAGAGACCCTAGCCACTTCCTGAGAAACTAGCCCCCAGCTTCCATTCTGCTCCTGAACTCCAATCTGGACCAGAGGTGAGTGCCTGGGGTTAGTCAGAGAGGTCCCCACCTCTAGGTCCCACCCCTGGCCACCAGCCATTCCGGGAAGACCTGAACAACTTGGCCCCAGCTTCTGGCCATTCTCAGGGCCCTGTGGGAAGGTTCCCCTTTTCCAAGACTGCAGAGAGACCTTGCAATCTCCATACCCTGCCTCCACACCTATCTGCCCGCGACCCCAGCCACTTCCTGAGACTCAAAGACCAGCCCCCAGCTCCCATCTGTGCCTGAACTCCCATCTGGTAATCAGAACATTAACCTTAGGTAAAAATTTAAGGAGTCATATTATATAAAAAATTTTATCCTAAAGTGTCTAGACCATTCTTTTTGTATAAATTCAATATATGAACATTTTAAAAATGTTTCTAGGGGTTGGGGATTTAGCTCAGTGGTAGAGCATTTGCTTAGCAAGCACAAGGCCCTGGGTTCGGTCCTTAGCTCTGGAAAGAAAAAAGAAAAGAAAAAAAATGTTTCTGCTGCTAACATGCTTCCTTTTTTTCCCTAACCTTGCTGGATATGGTGACTCATGATGTATTCTCAGCACTTAGGAGGCTGATCAAGGAAGATTGCCATGAGCTGGGGGCAAATTCTGGGTTACAGCTTGAGATGCTGTTCCCTAATTCACCCACACAAACAAAAAGATTAGTATATTGTTTTGCCATAAAGAATAAATCAGGGGACTGGAAAAAAAAGCTCAGTCAGAAAAGTACTTAGGTCCAGAATTTTAACCTGGAGCCAAGCAGATCTTGGACTCACTGGTAGCCACTCCAGTAAAACTGATGAGCCCCAGATCCAAAAGAAAACCTTTTCTCAAAAGAAGCAAGATGGATGGATTCTGAGAAAGGACACCCAAAATTTACAGCTGGCCACTTTTGAAAATTTAACATTGGTTGATATCCCATGAAAATAGAGTACATCACAGATGGCATTGAATATATAGGTCAATTTAGGAAAATTTGTCATTAAGTAGGTTATAAATTATATGATATATTGACATGGTGGGTCCTCTAAGTCAAAAACGATTGTAAGCTAAACAAATGGGGAAATATTCTTCTAATTCTTTTAAATTTATAACCCCATAGTATGGTATTTATGGTCATTGTTTAATATACCCTTACAATGTAATTGTGATAGTAATTTTAATTTGAATTATAGCTGAAAATGATACCATATTATGGAGATAAGTAATATCTTTTCCTTTACAATTCAACAATAAATATTTATGCAAAATATTTAGAAACTATTACTTGTTTAATACTATTTAAAGTTTATGTCATTTAAGAGATTCCCCATTCAAATACTCATTTGGTTTCTGTTTTATTTCATTATGTTTCTTTAAGTTTACTTTGTTCATATCTATTTTTATTGTTACTATTTAAATATTTAGGTTTTGTTTCAGTAATTTTTTCAACTGAAATTATGACACAGGATTCATAATTACCAAGTCTTATACATTTTCATTCTAGTATTAGCAGGAACTAACGGTTTATCTATGGTTATATCTTTTATGAACTCTATCCAGCATTCTCATTCAGTGCTTCATATTTTACTACATATACCAAGCTAGACTTAATATAAATTTATGATGTTTAACAATTTGTCATCAAAGGTGTATTGAAACACAGCTGAAGTTTCAGTGTCTTACCGTAGTGGCCATAATGTACTTTTGTCATAAGTTCTCTTATTATATTGAAAATATTCAACAAATTTTCATCAAAGAAAAGAGAGAGGGAGAAAGAAAGAGGGGCATGAAGAGAGGAAGAGAAGAGAAAGAAGAGAAGACAAGAGAAAAGAGATGAGATTCCAGGTGACCCAGACTTATCAGAATTCAACATACAAGATAAAAGACTCTGGAAAGGGGTCTCCAAACCTCAACAGTGGCTTATGGCTTACAATGCCTCTTCCCTAAGTCAGTCAAGAAAAATGGAAGCCCAGCTGTGGACCAGAGTGAGTTTTCTCTGGCTAGACTCTTGGATGTGAGTTGCCACTTTTGTAGCATAGATATATGGATGGTGTGGTGGGAGCAAGCAGGTGGATGTCACTGGGACTCCTGACTTACTTATATTGTCCACTCATCCCCAGCCAGCTTAGTGGGGTGAGCAGGAGCCCTCCCCCTAGGTTCTTCCTCCCCATCTCAGCAGAAAAACTGAGACAAGAACACTGGATGCAGTTGGGGTCTATGCCAGTGTTAACATATCTCCAGGATCCTATGTTGTGCTAAACTATCTCCAGGATTCTCACAATTCTAATAGTGGGTAGTTTTTATAAGCCTCATCACAAACACAAAGTGTCCTTGTGGGAGGATGCAGCTTCCTAAACCTGCCACTTTCTGGGTGTCCATCATCACTTTGAAAGGATTCTTCGGTCTGTAGGAATGGCTGTCTTGGGATGCTTCTAGACTTTATAATTTGGGTTGTTTTGTTTAATATTTTGTTTATGTTTAGATGTATCTTCTATTTCCCTAAAAATATAAAGTATTTAGTCTTTTTGACTAAAAAAAAAAAAAATGGAAGATACAAGACTCAACCTCATCTACATGGCATGCTTCATCTCTACATTATGAGTCCCTACAATGAATACATATGATCACAGTTTCAGTAGAGCACAAGCAACAGTTTTCAATGATTTCTGTAATATTATGATTACACTTTCCAAACCAGATGCTAATCCAGGTAAGCCAGTTAATTAAGCTATAATTATAACCTTAAAATCATTAAAGAAGGACAAAAAACATTATTGTTATAAAATGGATTGTCACCAAATTATTCCATATCATCTTGGATCTTAGCCATAGATCATTTCATAGTTCAAGAGTCTTTAGATGATAGCAGTCACTATTCTCCAATGTGTCAGGAAAATTATTGCACCTTACACAGTGCCTATATCATCACTTATATGCATTTATAGATGGGGTTGTATTTTTATTTGTGTATCTTCAAACCCATTGATTGTTGAATTATTTAGTGTAATGAATTCTATAGAACAGCAGCAACATTTATAATTTAATATTTCTTGTTTTTAATGCCTCTTCATATTAAATTTCCCTGAAAGTTAAATTTCATGTTTTGGCTCCCTGTTGTTTAGGGAGCACATGTGTGCCTAGAGATGTAGCAGAGTAGCAGGGTGCTTCCTAACATGCATGAAATCTGGGTTTCAATGTTAAGCACCCTGTAGGCAGATGTTTCTTTCCTGAAAGCAGCTCCAAAATAAACACACTGATGCTTAATGATAATTATAAATACTTGGCCAATACCTCAGGCTTGTTACTAGCTAAGTCTTACACTTAAATTAGCCCATATTTCTTATCTATGCCTTTCCATGTGGCTCATGGCTTATTACCTCACTTTTCTCCATATCCTCTTTCCTTAGTGGGTGGCTGGCATTTCCTCTGACTCCACCTTTTCTATTCCCAGCATTCTCAGTTTGGCATTCTTATCTAACATTATACAGTTTAGCTATTGGCCAGGAAGCCTGTTTATTAAACCAATAATAGTGACATACATTCATACAACAAGACAACTGGCTCAAAAAATACAATATCACAGACTATTCCACTCAGGACTTGACCATAATTCTTATGACCATAAGAATATAGTGCACTTTATCAGCAGGAAATAGCCTAGAAAACTATGTTCACGTTCTCAAAAAATGTATTATGGATGTTTGTCTTTGTTTAGGTTGTTGGTTAAGTTTTGTAATTATTCATAGTCAATATCTTCCTAAAAGAAAAAAGGGGAACATGTTATGTAAATACAGTATATAGACATGATAGGATAAAAGGGTGGACTATTGAACCTACTTTTAAAGAGCAACTTGTTTAAAAATGTTTTACATTGGTATAGATTTTAGTTTATCAATACAAATTTAGAGATGATATTGTTATAATACACACATACACACACACACATACACACACACACACACATACACACACATATATATATATATTTCTACTTTTGTTTAAGGTATTATGTTTTTAACTCATTTAAATTGCAATGGATAATTAGGAAATACAGATTAATAATTAGTCTTCCATGATAGTCAAACTTATAGTCATGCTAGTTAAGTATTTTTAGGTATACATAGATATGTTTCAATTAGGTAGTTAATCTTCAAACACTTCAAAGACCTACAGAATATGACATTTAAAAATGTTTTAAAAACTTAGTCTTTCTGGTCTGTGAGACAAATCTGCTGCTGAAGCACCAATTTACTTCAGAGAAAAAGATAGGTGTTGAAAAACTCCATATAAAGTTCATCTTCTTCTTGGCAAAAAAAAGCCATTTGGTCAAGAACCTGTTCTTGCCTGGACTGCTTGACAGAATGTTGTGTCCACTGGACATGTAGGACCCATAGGAAATTGACCACTGAATTTTGCAAGGAAAGATGGTCCTTCAGGTTCCTGCTTTGCAGAAAAAACTGCCAGACATTCTACAGGACATAGAAAAAATGGTTGAGAGACTAGACCTATGGGCTGAAGATGGGTGCCCCAACATTGCAGAGGATTACTGGGTGACTATCCAGGCAGTTAGCTATCTCTGTCATTCTAGAGTTTTGGAATTTGCTTACAATGCTCTTCCTGTTTACTTATGCAATATTGTATCCTTTTGAGGTCTTTGATGTAGTTGATGACTAGATAGTTATAATTATGGTTTTCCTAGGTTATGATAAGAGATAAAATAGACATGAAACCTTATACTCACAAATATAGGATAGATAGAACATCTTCTTTATTTTTGCCAAATACAAATAGACTAGATATTGTAAACATAATTCTTGCTTGAAAACTGTTTCATTATATGTAATTTTACTATGTTTAAGTTAAAACCTTCCTTTTGAATAGAAAGAAAAGGCAGAATGATGTGTGATACCATTCTGTATGCTGTGAATAGATGTTGCTCTGATTGGTTGATAAATAAAGCTATTTGGCCAATGGTGAGGCAGAAGAAGGTTAGGTGGGACATTTCAACTAGAGAGCCAGGAAGGAGAAAGGCAGAGCTGAGGAGATGTTGCTAGCTGCCACCAGGAGAAGCAAGATGTAAAGGTACTGGTAAGCCACAAGCCATGTGGCAAAGTATAGATCTATAGAAATGGGTTAATTTAAGATGGAAGAGCTAGTCAGTAATAATGCTAATTGCCTAGCAGTAATAATTAATATAAGCCTCTGTGTGTTCATTTGGGTCTGAGTAGCTGCAGGAGCCAGGCAGGACCAGAAAAACATACAACTACAAATAAGCTTTAAAAACAGTACCAAATGTGAAGAAAGACACATGCTTTTCTAGAATTTTTTCTTAAAAATGTAAAAAATTAAGATATAAATAACAATGGTAATGTATAGACTGAACCATAGAAATAACCAAGTGTCATTACTACTTTATAGACAATGAATTGATTTACATGAAAATAAGCATAAAATAACATGGTCATTAACTGAATGTATGCTGCATGATGTATACTAAAGCATTGCTATGAACAGTCTATGCTTTATCAATTTGTTTTCAGCATATATGGCTTGCTTTAAACTTATGTACATATTATCCAAATATAGTTCCTTCTCCCTCAACTCCTCCCAGATGCTTCCCACATCCTCTCCCTTCCATATCTACTCCATTTCTGTCTCTCAATTAAAATAACAAGATTCTAGGAGATAAAACAAAACAAAATAAAATAAAATAAGTTAAAAAAACATATCAAATTGAACAAGGCAAGCCACCAGAAAAATAAAAAGAGCCCCTCACTTGTTTACACATTCAGGATTCCCATAAAAGTACTAAACTGAGAACTATAGTATATAGGCAGAGGACCTTGTGAAGACCTGGGTGGGCCCTGTGATTGGTGCTTCAGTCTCTTTAAATTCATATGAGATTTTGCTCAGTTGTTTTAGAGGGCCTTGTTCTCCTGGTATCCTCAGCCCCTTCTGTGTCTTCCACTTTTATTGCCTTCTGTTCTGTGGCATTCCCCAAGATCTAAGACAAGGGATTTGATGGAGACATCCCATTTAAAGCTGTGTTCCAAAGTTTCTCTCTCTCTCTCTCTCTCTCTCTCTCTCTCTCTCTCTCTCTCTCTCTCTCTCTCCCCCTTACCTCTCCCACAGTAGGTCCCTGTATTTGGTCTAGTCTGCTGTAGGAGGAAGCCTCCCTAATGATGGCTTAAAAAGGCACCAATCATATTTATCTTTCCTTTTTTTTAAAGGGAAACATTTAACTCTTAATTAATTAGTCTCTAAGACTAATGAGAACTTGCCCCATTGATTTCCTCTTTTTTTCTCTTAATAATGAAATACAGATGATCACTTTTGTTGCATACTAAATTGAGGAATTCCCCAAGTAAATTAAATGCAAGGAATATTTCCAGTATGCCAATAAGCATTGATATTACTATATAATTAACTGCACTTCCAAAATTCATTATGTCGCTAGAGATTTTCTGGTCCTGCCTGGCCGGTGGTCAGGACAAATCTTTCTCACCTGCCAGACCTGTAGCTGCTGAAACTCAACCAAGTAAACATTCAGAGACTTAAATTGCTTACAGACTGTATGGCCATGGCAGGCTTCTTGCTAATTGCTCTTATATCTTAAATCAACCCATTTCTATTAATCTATAAGTTGCCATGTGGCTCCTGGCTTACCAGTATCTTAACATCTTCTCATGGCAGTGGCTGGCAGTATCTCTCTGCCTCTGCCTTCTTCTCAGAATTCTCTTCTCTGCTTGTCCTGCCTATACTTCCTGCCTGGTTACTGGGTAATCAGTGTTTTATTTATTAACTAATCAGAGCAACACATTTGACATACAGAATATCCCACAGTAACATCACACTATTTAATTTAATTTTATGCATGCTTTGTTAGAATGCAGTTTCAAGGCTTTACCTCACATGAATTTTAGAATAAAGTTTCTTTTTGTTTGTTTGTTTGTTTGTTTGTTTTATTTTGTTGTTTTTTGTAGCTTTGCGCCTTTCTATCAGAAATATAACAACTTTCAAATAAAGAGAAAGATGTATCTAAAAGAAAATTGAAAAACATGAGTCATTGCAGACTCGATATATGAATTGCATCTTCTGGAACATTCCTTCACACAAACACTGTGTTTCTTATGCAGAGCATAGTAAAGTATTCTTTGTTTACTGAGTGCTCTGTAGTTACAGAGAGTGGAATAAAAGTGTTATCTTAGTTAGTTATTTAGTTATTTGAGATGGGGAATCACTATGTTGACCTGGCTGGCCTTAAACTCAGAAATCCTATTGCCTTGGCTTGTGAGGTATGCATTGTCATGCCCAACTTCTCAAGTGGTTATTTTAAAATACCTGTTTACAGCCAGGAGCTGGTGGCACATGCCTTTAATTTCAGCACTTGGAAGGAAGAAGCAGGGGGATATCTATAAGTATGAGGCAGACTGGTCTACAGATTGAGTTCCAGGATAGCCAGGGCTACACAATGAAACCCTGTCTTGAAAGACGATACAACAACAATAACAAAATGCTTGTAATGTAAAACAAATAAGGTCAATATTCAGCAGTTTTGAGTGAAATAAGAAGGGATTTGGAAAACAAAATTACATTTTTCAAGGGTTGATTTCTTTTCTTAAGTTACATGTGTACATGTGTGTCTGTTTGTGGGTATCTGTGCATGAGTTCAAGGGTTTTGAGAGTTCAGAAGAGGATTGTAGATTTTCTGAATCTGCAATTAGTCATGGTTGTGAGCCTTGAGACGTCTGCTGGTAATTGAGCTCATGTCCTCTGAATATGCACATTTATTTATTTATTCATTTATTATTTATTTATTTGTTTGTTTGTTTGTTTGTAGTGTTCTGTCTGTATGTGTCCCTGCAGGCCAGAAGAGGGCACCAGATCTTGTTACAAGTGGTTGTGAACCAGCATGTGGTTGCTGGAAATTGAACTCAGGACCTCTGGAAGAGCAGTCCAAGCTCTTAACCACTGAGCCATCTCTCCAGCCTGAATATGCACTTTTAACTTGCAAGCAATCTCACTACCTCCCAGCATCAGCTTTATAAAGAGTAGCAACTTGTGTTAGGCATTTAAGTGTTTATTTTCTGGAGCATTTCTACTTTCACTTGAATTGTTTAATTTCTGTCATTTATTGTTTTGGAAAATTGGACCTTCAAGTTCTAGCAAGTGTTTTGGATGAAAGTCTTAAGGATTTTGTAAAAGGCTAAAGTTGTGGTACCACTTTTCTAATACAAGTAAAATTGAAAGGGTGCATGGAGACATAAGAGGAGTAGATGGGTTGGGTAGAAGAAAGTCAAGGGAAGGGAACTGGAGGAAAGGAGGGAGGGGGAATTGTGGTTGGAATGTAAAATAAATTAAAAAAAACTAATAAAAACCAAGTAAAATTGAAAATTCTGAATGATGATTTTGTAAGATGCATTTTTGAGTTTATATCTCCATGCTACACTTTTTAGGTTAAAAAGCAGAATTCAGTAAAGAATCAAAAAGAAAATAATACTATTCATAAAACCCTATTACACAGGGTTTTATGACAACCAAAAGAAAGAAGTCATATTTTATTCCTGTAAAGTCATCATTCTCTACATGGAATAAATTACTTCCTAGTACCTAATGTACTTATGAAGTTCAGCCAATCAGTATTATTTAGTAATTATAGAACGTATAAAAGAAAAATACTTTTATCATCAAAATCTTATGGACACCAAAACTTTATTATTTTAACACTGCCTGAAAATATTTGTCTGAAGCTTTAACAGACTTTTCTGATTTGTTAATTGATAACATCACTAGATTCAAACACCATGATGACAAATGTACCTTTGCCATGATATTATCTCTAATAAGTTCCAAGCTTGAGTACTCAACTCTTTATTACAAATTTTTTAAACATATCACCTTTTAATGAATTTTTTAAAAATTTTAAGTGTATGTGCATTGGTGTTTGCTTGCATGGATGTCTGTGTGAGGTTGTCTGATTTCCTGGGACTGGAAGTTACATATAGTTGTGAGCTGCTATTTAGGTTCTGGGAATTGAACCTAGGACTCCTGGAAGAGTAGTCAATGCAATTAACTGCTAAGACAGTTGTCTATCCCTATTTACTATATCAAACTGAGATAAATATAACAGGGATCTATAAGCACGTTTTGTATTCTATAGTATTAGGTCCTCTGATCAAAAGTAATTGCTTCACTATTGTTTGTATGAATAGAGATATTAATTCTACCATTTATAATTGTAAATTCACTCAATCAGCAAATGTATCTGTGCATATGTTTGATGTGTATGCAAATATATGTATATAAGCAATATGGATATATCACCCATTTCAATTTTACATCCATCGTTACATGTTTTCGTATATCAGCTACACACCCACATACCTGTATCTTCATTCGAATTATTTCCTTCTTGTGCATGAATACACTCTATTTCTTCTAATGTAGATTTAGTACTTTTTAAAGTTAATTAACATATTTCATTTATATTACATACTGACCACAGTTTCCCCTACCTCCTCTTCTCCAGTTCCCTTCTCTGCATCCATCTGTCCCCCTCCTGTCCACACCCCCATCTCCATTCAGAAAGGGGCAGGCCTGCCATGGGCTTGAACACAGCACTGCACATCAAGTTGAGGCAGGACCAAGCTCCTCCCCCTATATCAAGGCTGGGTAAGTTAGTCCAGCATGGGTAAGAGGTTTTCAAAATCCAGCTAAGCATCAGAGACAGGTCTGGATCTCACTGCTAGGAGTCTGACAAACAGACTAAGCTACATAACTGTCATACACATACAGAAGGCCTAGGCCTGTCACATCCAGGCTCTCTAACTATTAGTCCAGAGTCCATAAACTCCCAGGAGCCTAGGTCAACAGTCTCTGTGGGTTTTCCCATCATGACCTTGAACTCCTTGACTCATACAATCCCTACTTCTTTTCTTCAGCAGGGCTCCCAGAGCTTGGCCTACTGTTTGGCTGTGGATAGCTGTGTCACTTCCATCAGTTACTGGATAAAGGCTCCCTGATGACAATTAGGGTAGTCACCAATCTGATTATAGGAGAAGGCCAGTTCGGGCACCCTCTCCTTTAATGCTTGGAGTCCTAGCTGGGGTCATCCTTGTGGATTCCTGGAGGTTTCCCTGACACCATGTTTCTCCCTAACCACAAAATGGGCCACCTTATCAAGGTGTCTCTTTCATTAATCTCCCCCTCCTTCTTGCCTCCAACCTACCTCCAGTACCCAGCCTGCCCTACCAGCTCCAAGTTCCCATCCTGTGATCCCTCCAATCCCTGGCCCCAGTTTACCCAGGAGAAATTTATTTCCATTTTTCAGGGAAATCCATGTACCTTCTTTGGGCTATCCTTTTTATCTAGTCTCTCTGGGCCTGTGGATTCTAGGTTTGTGTAACACGGATCTCTAGAAGGTCTGCCAACTTATCAGCTGATCTTGTTTCCTCAAACTGGAAGCCTCTGAGTCCTTACCTGAATAGATCTCAGCTGAACTGCTGCTCAAAAGCCTAATAGCTTAAAAAACCTCTAGCTTCTGCTTCTCATGCCTTATGTACCTTTCTGCTTCCTGTCATCACTTCCTGGGGGTAAAGGCATGTGACTTTTCAAAGCAAGACATGAGATCTCAAGTCCTGGGATAAAAGGTATGTGCCACCATGCCTGGCTTCTCTGTCTATCTAGAGGCTGATCTGTTCTCTGACACCAGATATGGTTATTAAGGTGCAAATATATTGGGGGACACAATATCACCACAGGTTTGTTACCCAATACTTTATTCCAAATATCCAGTTGTGAGTGAGTACATAGAATGTTTGTTTTTCTAGTTCCATCCATTTCCCTGAAAATTTCATGAGATCATTGATTTTTTTTACAGCTGAGTAATACTCCAATATGCAAATGTAATATATTTTCCTTATCCATTCATAGGTTAAGGGGAATCTAGGTTGTTTCTAGGTTCTGACTATTGTGAATATTTCTGCTATAAACATAGTTGAACAAGTGTTCTTGTGGTATGAACAAGCATCCTCTGGTAATATGCCCAGGATTGGTGTAGCTGGGTCTTGAGAGGTTGATTCCCAATTTTCTGAGATACTGCCAACCAATTTCCAAAGTGGCTGGACCAGTTTGCACTTCTATCATCAGTGGAGGAGTGTTTCCCTTACTTCACATCCTCTCCAACATAAGCTGGCTTCAGTTTTTTTTTTTTGTTGTTGTTGTTGTTGTTGTTTTTTAAATCTTAACCATTCTGACAGGTGTAAGATGGTATCTCAAAGACATTTTGACTTTCATTTCCCTGATGACTAAGGATGTTGAACAATTCTTTAAGTGTTTCTTTCCTATTTGAGATTTTTTTCTTTTTTAATTAAGAATTTTTTTATTTATTTTACATACCAATCCCAGATCCCCCTTTTCCCTCCTCTAGCCCCTCCAGCCTTCCCCTTCAAGCCATCCCCCATTCCCTCTTACAAGAAGGTAAGACCTCCCATGGGGAGTCAGCAAACATGGTATATTCAGTAGATATACCTGCCTCAAGGCTGTGCAAGGTGTCCCACCATAGGTGGTGGGCTACAAATAGCCAGCTCATGCACCAAGTTTGTATCCTTTTGCTGGGAATTCTCTGTTTACGTATATATCTCATTTTGTAATTGGATTATTTGATTGTTTGATGTTCAGTTTCTTGAGTTCTTTATATATTTTGGAGATCAGCCCTCTGTAAAATGTGGGTCGGGGGAAGATCTTTTCCAATTCTATAGGCTGCTATTTTGTCTTATTGACAGTGTCCTTTGCCTTATAGAAGCATTTCAGTTTCAGGAGTTCCCATTTATTAATTGTTGATCTCAGTGCTTGTGTTACTATTGTTTATTATATTCAGGAACTAGTCTCCTGTCCCAGTGGATTTAAATGTAAAATTTAAAAAGAACATACTTTCCAAAAATGTCTGATCTAAAAACATTTTCAACACATGAAATAAAAAAAATCTATTTTCTTTTTTATACAATAAAACCAAATCTTGGACACACAAGACACATCCACAGGAAAAGCTCACAATATCCATGTTTCCCTGCAGGCTTTCTCAGTATGTCTGTTGATGTAATATAACCTAACAGTAATAAAGTAATATATTTATCACTCTTTTAATATCAAGGACATACATAAATGCTGAGATTGGTGGTTTACTTTGTAATTCCACTACTAGGTAGCCAAAATAGGTGGTTCCTAGTGCTTTCTGAGAACAACTGTAGCCGAATTGTTGACTTCCAAGCACAGTTAGAACACCACTGAGGAGTGATTGAATAGAAACACTGTCTTCCAAATGGACACACTATGTGTATATACACAAGTGTGCATACATAAAATTCACTTTATATGATGAAATAAATATATTTTCATTTCTATAACAGCTTGTAAATGGAAAAATATTACTTGAGGTATTTGCAAAATAATGTTGAGTTGTTATTTAGCCTTGCAGCCTTGCTCACCAATTTTAATTTGCAAATCCATAGTGCTTCATCTAGACCAGAAAAATAAGACTTATGTAATATTATAAGCTCAATAGTAGATCACATTTAAATTTTTTCATTTTCATAATCATTCTTTTTGATGTATACATATATATGCAAATTATTTCCCCATGCATGCATCTTTGTGTAAACATCTCCACGTTCAGGAAAGAAAATCATGTATTTTCCACACTGCCCTGAAGCAGCCACACATTATTTCTAGCTGTATTCCATCTCTACACTTCCATCATCTTGAGAATTTTATGTAAGTGACTTGCACAATGTGTAATCTTTGGATACAGCAGGGTTTTGCACCTTAACTTTGTTGAGATAAGTGCAAGTTGAAAGATGTATATATATATATATTGTTTTTATTTCTAAGACTAACAACTGATTGATTTGACATTTGTGTTATTTGGATGAGTATGAGCTTTATTTCTCTGAATAAAAGTGCCTGGGAATGCTCTCTCTATGTTGTCTAGTGAATGTAAATTTTTGTTTCTGATAATTTTCAATTTATTTTCAGAATGGCTGCAGTAAATTACTTCTTCATCAGTTAAATATAATTCTTGAATTGACTATATTTTTGTCAGTATCCACATCAATTTATATAATTTAACTATATATATATAATATAAAATTTAAAAAAATAGTTATTTTGAGACTAGATATCCAAAAACAAGAAAAATTGGACCAAATAGGTTTTATCTCAGTATTTGTACATATACACAGACAGATAGATAGATAGATGATAGATAGTGTGTATATAGTATATGTCTATAGGTATAATGTATAGAGAAACACATATGTATGTAATATTAGTGAGCAAAGAAAAATAATCTATCTGAAACTACAGGGTTATGACATAACTTTTAATAAGAGACGTTTGGTAGAACTTGACAAGTATTTTCAGACATAAACTTCCACTCTTTCTCCTTTTCTAATTCTTGGCTGCTCTAAGGTAAACAACTTTTCTCTCCTGAAGGTCCCCTGGTGTGACATTCTGCCTCCCTACATCCATAAAAATAAGAGTGCTAACCATGGGCAGAAACTTTAGAGACCATGAGACAAACAAACCTCTTGTTTTCAGTGATTTCTCATACATATTTTCAATGACACATAGCTGAAGATGAACAAATGTTCCTTTTTGGAGAAATTGTGTAAGGACGGTATGCCTGTTTTTCTACATGTCACACATTCTCCTATATACTGCACAGATTTATGATCAAAATTGTATTTGTATCAGTAATGAACTCAGAGATATATTCTACATTTTGAGTTGTATTACAATATTCAATTGTGTTACAAGAATGGTTCCAGCAACAGTTACTTAGAACTCTTTCAGGTGATACATAATTCCACTAAATATGTCAACTTCATTATGAATTTTCTTTTTAACTTCTCATAGTTTGTGATACAGCTGTTTCATATATATTTGTTGACAGTGTCTTTGAATGAGGCCTATCTTTAAAAAGAGATGTTTAATTTAATTCTAGAATGCTGTAGAAAACAAAATAGAGATTGTCAATATGCTCCTTGGCAATGAAGTATCTAGCCATCCAGTTTATCTTACCAGATAGACCAAGCAAACATGTGAGCTCATTAGTGAGAATATAAACAAATGTACCCAAATCTATTTGTATATGTCATCATTAGTGCTCTTACAGTATTAACAAAACCATGTGCTTACAGTAGAAGTCATAGGTGAGAGCTAAGAAATAAAAAAGAGAATCAATAAAATAAATTTTGTTTGAAAACATCGTGATGAAATGTAATGCCTTTATGCTAATTAAAATGAATTAATTGCAAAATTATAGAAGCTTTCAACTGAAGATTTTATTCTGAGGAATAGAGAATTAAAATCTGATTCCATTTACATTGCCATTACTGAGCACATTTCCTTTTAGGTTAATGATTTGGGGATGAATTAAAATTATTATTACACTTTCATGTTGAAAAACTTATAAAGGTTACATCAGAGTTGGGAATGCACAAATATGTGTACCTTGTCTATATATCAGAGTATTTTTATCACACGAGTAATTAAAAAACACTATTTATATGTGTGTGTGTGTATGTAGCAGTAATTAGTGGGAAAAAAGAAGCATGGATTTGAAAGAGAGAAAAAAATAACAATAACAAAAATTCATCATTTTTCTGGTTACCTGCTACCCTATAATCCATGTCCCTGCTAGTCAACATCAACAAAAATTATAATTATGTGTCTATTTCCATTTAGATCACATAGTGAAGATAACAAATCATGACACAGTACAGAAAACTTAATGGAAACCCGTGGGATGCTAATTGTTCTCCACTATTACTCTGTGATAATGTCTCGCAAGTGCTGTTTAAAATGAGTCCAATAAGATATGGTGTAATTTTCTTGGTACTTTGGCTTTAGACAGCTTTTCTAAATGCCCTAAGGACAGTTAGTGTGAATAAGCATGCTGCTGAAAGTGTGAGCCTTCCTTATCAACCTGTAAAGGAAGCATAGCCACCAGAAATTACAATACATTATATACTGACTTTTTAACTAATCTGAGTCCATTTGTTTTTATTTTACCCTGCTTTGGCTAGAAACATGCATATGTATTTGAATATAGGTTTGGGCTTAGAAATGTGATCTGCATGATTTTATTACCATAATAATAGAGAAATAGCTAAGACAAAAATTTATTGAAAGGAAAAGATTTGAATTTTTTTTCAATTTAATGGACATAGTAGCTTAAGAAAAATAAATGGAAACTATGCAAGCTATGTTCAAGCTGTATGAGAGAGGACGAACAATTCAAATGCAGAACCTGAAAAAAAAGAAATCATTTGTACTACATAAGAAATTTGTTCTAAACACAAATTTATTAACACAAGCCTTCAGAAAACCAAAATATTTTGCTCTCTATTAAGGTCATTTGCTTAGTTGATTTTTTTAAATAAAATGTACGTGTTGTTAGTTAAACAACATATTTTAATTTTCTATTATTAATAATGTTTTATAATCTTAAAGGTTAATGTGAACTACAATGGCAACAATGTATTAACTAACACTGATCAAATTAATCTTGAGTTAAAAATGTAAATGCATTAGACTACATAAACACATATAAATAAGAAATACTATATTTAAAAAATTATTTATTTTATTTTTTAATTATAATTACATAATTTCTCCTTCCTTTGTCTCCCTTTATCCCTCTCATGTACCTCTCCTTGGTCTTTCATATTCATCGTTTCTTTTTTGACTAATTGTTACATCCATTTATGTGTATGATAGAAGCTTTACCCATAAAATCTCACCAGTATGGATATGCATGAACATTGCCAGAATAAGGATAGCCAAGAGACAAGACAAAGTGGACATGTGAAAGCCCATGAGACCTCAATACTACAAAAAGAACTACAGTAAGTGAAGAATGCTGAGAGCAAGAAAATTGGTCTTTTCTAAGGAATAAACAGAACAACCGGTCATCTATTACCAAAGGTCGGTCCTCGAAACATACATACAGTTAATATCGCATACACTGCTATGGTTACATTTATATATTACAATATTTTTTAAATAATTAAGCATACACTTAGTATGAATTTTAACATTTATATTTATAGGTATGATATATAATGAAAACAAATTATCATAGTTGACATTTAACTCAAGTGTCTCTGGTTACTGAAATTGGGTTATATTTTTATTTCATTTTAACTACTACCCTTACTCTGCTCAGTTTTCTGAAATAATATCTACAAAGTCACAACTATATTCTTTTATCTTTGTGATGGTAAGTTCATAAACTCACCATTCCTGTTCCTCCATACAAATCCTACCAAATACTGCCTTTTTTCTCTCTTTCAGATTTACAGTCTTTCCTTTCACTAATGGTTGCTACATACATAATGTATATGTAAATACCTACACATTCCCAAATATATCTTGTTCAGTGCAGATAGTGTAACTCTTATGTATGCTTCCAGGGATGACCATGTGATAGTAGATAATCAGTTTCTGCAATTACCCAGGGAAGAAAATTTTCCCCACTTCCAGCATTCCTAGCAGTCTTTAGTTCTTTGTGTAAGGCTGAGAAATTGTGGTCTTTCCTCTATCCACTTTGGTATGTCCATTGTTCTTGGCCTTGTTTAATTTAGGTTTAGAATCCATTATCTGTTACAGAAGGATTCTGTCCCAAATCCATCTTTTATTTTTCTTAAATAATCTATCAGCCAATCCTATATTCATTGAAGGTAATATTACAAAATTAGATTTAAAATGACATTGGTATTTTATAATCTAAGATTAAGGGTAGACTGATTTTATTCTGACAAAAATGTACTGGAAGACATTTTCAATAGAAGATATTTTCTACAAGTCATGTAATTTAAAAGCCATCTAAATTAGTTAATGTGAATTAAATAAGCTTAGGATTACATAGGTTCAAATTTTCCATCACTTTAAATATTCTTCTCTGTTTTCCCAAGCATCTTCTGATCCTTTTAACATACAAGATAAATTTTGTCAGTAAGATTTTGAGGTAGTGTATTACTGGAGTACAACCCACTAAATCACAATATTGTACGTCTTTGGTTGCTTTAAATGTGTTTTGTAGGCACATAAAGTATTTAAAAACCATTATTTAGTTGAAGGGCTTTTAGGTTGTTTCTAGGTTCTGGCTATTACAAACAATGCTGATATGACCATAGCTGAGTAAGTGCCCTTGTGGTATGATTGAGCATTCCTTGGGTATATGCCCAAGAGTACTATAGCTGGGTCTTCTGTGTTTTTGATCTTAGCCATTCTGAAAGGTGTAGGGTGGTATCTCAGAGTTGTTTTGATTTGCATTTCCTGGATAATTAGGGATGTTGAGCAATTCCTTAAATGTCTTTCAGCCATTTAAGCTTCCTCTGTTGATAATTCTCTGTTTGGTTCTATAGCCCATTTCTTAATTGGAATGTTGGGCACTTTGATGTCTAATTTCTGGAGTTCTTTATAAATTCTGGACATCAGTCCTCTGTCAGATGTGGGGTTGGTGAAGACCTTTTCCTATTCTGTAGGCTGTCACTTTGTATTGTTGACCATGTCCTTTGCTCAACAAAAGCTTCTCACTTTCAAGAAATCCCATTGATTTATTGTTTTTCTCACTGTCTGTGCTACGGGTGTTATATTTAGGAAATGATCTCCTATGCCAGTGCATTCAAGATGGATAAAGAAAATGTGGTACATATACACAATGGAGTACTACTCAGCAGAGAAAAACAATGACTTCATGAGGCTTGCAGGCAAATGGATGGATCTAGAAAAATTCATCCTGAGTGAGGTAACCCAGACTCAGAAAGACAAACATGGTATGTACTCACTCATAGGAGGATACTAGGTGTAAAACAAAGATGACTAGACTGCTACTCAAAACTCCATGGAGGCTACCTAAAAAACAGGACCCTAAGAAAGACACAGGGATACCCCAATGACAGAGAAATGGATGAGATCTACATGAACAACCTGGATGTGAGTGGGGGTAATGAAGGACAAGGTTTGAGGGAAAGAGAGCTTAGGGGAGCAGGAGTCCCAGATGGATCAAGAACAGAGAGGGAGAATAAAGAATAAGAGACCATGATAGATGAAGACCACATGAGAATAGGAAGAAGTAAAGCGCTAGAGAGGTCCCCAGAAATCCACAAAGATACCTCCACTGTAGACTACTGGCAATGTTCGAGAGAAAGCCTGAACTGTCCTAGTCTGTTGATTGGATGGCTAAACACCCTAACTGGTGTGCTGGAACTCTCTTCCAATAACTGATGGAAGTGGATGCAGAGATCCTCAGCCAAGCCCCAGGTGGAGCTCCAGGAGTCCAATTGGCAAGGAAGAGGAGGGATTGTATAAGTGCGAGTTGTTGAGACCAAGATTCGAAAAAGCACAGGGACAAATAGCCAAACTAATGGAAACACATGGACTATGAACCAATAGCTGAGGAGCCCCCAACTGTATCAGGCCCTTTGGATAAATGAGACAGTTGAATAGCTTGAACTGTATGGGAGGCACCTAGGCAGTGGGACCTGGACCTGTCCTTAATGCATGAGCTGGCTCTTCGAACCTGGGGCTTATGCAGGGACACTTTGCTCATCCTGGAAGGAGGGGACTGGACCTGCCTGGACTGAATCTACCAGGTTTAGCTGAATCCCCAGGGGAGTCTTTGCCATGGAGGATATGGTAATGGGGGGTGACCGGGGGGCAGACTGGGGTGGGAGCAGGAGGGGGAGGACAGGGGCACCCATGGCTGATATGTAAAATTAAATTAAATTATTTTTTAAAGAAGCATTATTTAGATAATGAAACTTATTGTCTACATTTTTGATCTACTGGTTTTTCTATAGTATTTTCTCAATGTGATACTCCATATTGAAATGTTTTTAAATAACTTCATTGGAACAATATGTGGGATATAACTCACTTATGTTAAATATGTAATTGTTTCTCATTCTTGTTTCTGATCAATGGCCTTTGCCAACATATCAGAAATTATTTTGCAAATTCCAAATCTATTTTAAATATGCCCACCATTAGAACCTAAATAGGTTCTTACAAGAAAAGAGGGTGGAATCAAGTTCAGATAACATAAAAACTCACAGAATTGGTATGTTACAGGTCTGCAGAATTTGCAGCTTTGAACAATTTGCCATACTGAACAGTGAGACCAGCCACACAAAACTCAACCCAAGTTTCCACTGAGCAGAAGAGCAACTGTCAGAAATCATGGTAAGTCACATACAACAGAATTTCAACTGAGTGAAGGAAAAAAGTAGGCTTATACTTCTTTTTTTTCTTTTCTTTGTTTTTTCCTTGTGCTTAGCTTATTGCACATGATAGACTAGAGGTTCTACAATTTTAGCCTTTTACTATGCTCAGGCTTTTATGACATGTTGAAGATTGACCTCACAGTAAAAGCATCTATGTGACACAATCCCAAGAAGACAGTTTCTTGGGTCCAATTTCCTTGGTTAAGATATCTTAAACAAACAAACAACAAACAAATTAAAACCTTTCCATGTCTTTCTACAGTACCACACTCGCCAATATAATTTTCTATGGGAAAGAAATGTCCCTTTTCTGCACTGTCACATATGGTAACGGATAGTACATGTGGTTTCTAAACATTGGGAATATCATTTTTACCATCAAGGGAATGAATTTTTACTTTCAAGCAGACTGAATTAATTTAAATTTAAGCAACCGTGTATAGCTAGGGACCAGTGTTCCAGGCTACTCTCTCAGGTCTAGGATCTGGGAATAAATTGTAGTTGTGCTTCCCTGAAATGAATTAGGATATTTATTCATTCAAAAACTGAATCAGAATCAGCCAATGCAAAGTCTCTTTACTATGAGTGTGTTAGCAGACACAAAAAGAATGATTGTTCCGGTTAATTTTCTCATTTTATGCCAAATTTGGATTATATAACAATTTGGACTATATTCTGTTTGCAACTTTTAGGATTCTGATAACATTCTTCCACCCATCCTTCTACTCATTAATCATCATAGCCCTGTGACAATCATTTATGCATCTGGTGTGTATTTTGAACCTCTATAAGTGCGAGCACTGTGACGGAATGTATGCCACATTTTAGCCTTTGCACTGAATTTTTTTGTAATTTGAACATTATTTTTCCATCTCTAAGAAGTGAAACATCCTCTTTCCTTTCTGTATTCTTTTTTTCTACTTTAGCTTTAACATTGACTTTCCAAGGTTCCACCTATGTTTAACAGGAAAAAAAAATCATTGCCCAATTTTCGCTTCATTTGGAATCCAATAAATGTAGCTTTAAAATTTTGGTATGAATAACTATGAGAGATCACCCAAGCATGTTACAGTGGTGGATATAAAACAAAATCATCATATAAAACAGATCCTAAATGTTGTTGAGAGTGTGAAGAAAAGAGAAATCCACTATGTGTGGGTTAGTACATAAATTGATGTATCTATCGCAGAACACAATGTGGAAGCTACTATAGAAATTGAAACTACTGAAAAATTATCCAATAATTGCTCTTCTGTGTTATCTCCTACAAAGATAAAGTCATAACTTTGTAAAGACATCTGTGCTCTTGATTTGTCACAATAGCTAATATTTGCAGATAGCCTGAATGCCCATAAACACACAAATAGAAGCAAAATATGACAAATATATTTATATATGTATCCATACATAAACACATAGAATGCTATAGACTTTACAAAAGGAATCCTACAGCTGTTTCATACCATAAAAAGAGCAGGGGTATTTAAAGGAAATATTTCAAATACAGTAAAGAAAAAAATATAGTATGGTCTCACTTATGTGTGCAATCAAACAAATAAAAAGAAATGTACAAAGATAGAGAAACAATATGTAGGTAAAGTTGCGAAGAATCAGAACTGTATAATGAACGTCTAAAACACTGATGTACGACATACAGACTACAATTACTAAAACAGCACACAAATAGATTTCTCCCCATTAACCTAACTAAACTTGTGATGCAATAGACAAGTTAATTTGATTCACTGTAGTAATCACATGTATCTCATAACATACTGTAACATGCTATGGGATGTTGTTCTGTATGCTGGGACAATGTGTTACTCTGATTTGGTTGACACCTACAATGCTGATTCACTAGTAGCCTGGATGGTAGTTTAGGCAGGGCAAGCAGAGAGGAGAATTCTAGGAAGAGAAAGGCTGAGTTAGGAGTCACCTGCCAGACACAGAGGAATTAAGATGTTAAGGTAGAACTGAGAAAAAATACCAAGCCAAGCGGCTAAACATAAATAAGAATTATGGGTTAATTCAAGTGTAAGAGCTAGTTAGTAATAAGCCTGAGCTAATGGCTGAGCAGTTATATTAAATATAAACCTCTGTGTTTACTTGGGGGACACAAGTAGAAGAGATTTGTCCTGATCACCATCCTGGCAGGACACAGAAAAGCTTCTGATGACAGTAACATTAAAATATAGTTATAATATTTATTTTAATTATCATTTAAAAGTATATATAACTAGTAAGGACCCATGTTCCAATCATGGAAATAGTATACTCTAACTGTACAATTTTGTGTGAGTTGCCCTCTGAAGTGAAGAACATTGTCTTAGATGCTTGTAACAGAATAACAAAAATAAGATTAAGGTTTATACTTCTGTTTTCATCACAATTATTTCCCCCTGTGCAATGTATTTTCTACATTTCAAGTTCAAGATCTGATGTAGCTAGAGCTCCATGAGGCCCACTACTGAGTCTCCTGAGAATGAACTGCATAATAGAGTTAGGCAGGAACATTTAGGAACAGGTTGAGCATCACAGATATAATAAAAATTATGCATAGTGTACTGTGAAAATAAAATCTACCTGTGGTGATATTGTGTTCCCCAAGATATTATGCATCCTAATAAACTTATCTGGGGTCAGAGAACAGCTACTAGATACAGAGGCCAGAAAATGATGGCACACACACACCTTTAATCCTAGCATTTCAAAGGCAGAGATCCATCTGGATCTCTGTGAGTTCAAAGCCACACTGGAAACAGCCAGGCATGATGACTCATGCCCTTAATCCCAGGAAGTGATGGCAGAAAGCAGAAAGGTATATAAGGCATGAAAACCAGGAAGTAGAGCCTGCTTAAGCTTTAAGACTTTTAGTATCAGTCAGCTGAGATCCATTTGGATGAGGACTCAGAGGCTTCCAGTTTGAGGAAATAGGATCAGCTGAGGAACTGGTGAGGTGAGAAAGCTGTGGCGTGTTCTAATTCTCTGATCTTCCAGCATTGATCCCAGTACCTGGCTCCAGGTTTGTTTTTATTAATAAAACCTGGTAAGATTCATGCTACATCTACCTTTTATTTTTTATTATGGAGATTGATATAGATTTGAGGACACCCCCCAGAAAAACAAAACAAAATAAAACACTGAAGAACAGTATAAATTTACAGAGTGTTAGAAACTGGAATGCAAAACAGATTTAACTTCACACTGTAAATCTGGTTTAAGAAATTCAAGAATGGGAGTGGAAGGTATTTAGGAACTATCCAGCCTTGTATTTGTAGCCCATAAAGAGAAAACTGTTTATGAGTAATGGTAGAGAGGTGCTTAAATTCAGGGTCAGGGAAGCAGGGGGACCTTTGGAATGTTTTGGAATGTCAATCAGCAAGTCATTGATTTTATACATTGTTATATTGCTTCTCATTTTAGTGTATATAGATTATGATCAAAAGAAATTGGGAAGTAAAGAATTTTTGTGGCTTACAAGTTATAATCCATTATCAGGAGAATTCAAAGTAAGAAATCAAGGCAGAAATCTGTATGTAGGAACTGAAGGAGAGCCCATGGAGAAGAACTGCTTACTGGCCTGTTCACCATGACTTACTCTGGTATAACCCAGGATCTCTTGCCCAGGCATGATGCTAACCATAGTGTTCTGAGCCCATACACATCAATTATTACTAAAAAACAAAACAAAACAAAACAAAAAACAAAAAACAAAAAAAACACTCCACAGACTGTCTACAAGCCAATATATTGTGCATCTTTTCTTAGTTGAAGTTCTCTCTACTTAGATGACCCTAACTCATGTCAAGTGGATAAAAAAAAATAATCAACATATACTCTGAACATAAAATAAATTAACACAATATTAAAAATGTTGAATTTTCCATCTTAATGAAACAATTAAAATGAATTCTTCAGTTTGGGAAAAGCCAAATTAGTATCACTATATTGGCAATAAGCAAAATAAATTAAGGATTGAAGATAAACTAGAGAACAGAGCAAGTGCATCAGGGATACTTTTAGACTGAACAGGGGAGATATTTCAAAGGGGAACACGTTGGACTGTTAATAATTGAAATAAGACAGTGAGGAAGCATCTCTTTATGCATCAATATGTGAACACAGAATTTGTGATTACATTTGTGGTGTGCTGGAAGTTACCACCATTTCTATATATTATATCATCTCCTTGGCCTATCATACTGAAATATTTTACATCACTCTGTATTCTAATTGTGATTTTTACACATTAAGTATTTTCTGATTAATACAACCAAAGAAAACTGTGAGGCCTGAAAGATGGTTAAGTGAATCAGAGTGATTACTTGATAAGCCTGACAATCTGAGTTCAATCTCAGGAACCAGTGGTAGAATATGAGAACTGATACTTAGAAATGATTGAGCTTAAGATTAATTTTAATAGGGGATTTTTTAAATGGAAAATTGAATTATGCTAAAGCAGTAAATTAATAATGAAATGTGTGTGAAAAGTTGAAATTATTATATAATTTTATTGTGAAAAATAATCATTTTTTCAAAGTTAATATTCTTCTTTCTCTGTAATTTTCCTTTTCTTTTAGTTTTCTTTTGAAAGGCAAAGGATTTATACTGTGGTGGAAATGAAGAAGGGGAGAAAAAGGGTCATGATTTCCATAGGACAGTGGCCTTTTCCCTACAGAGACCAGTGTTCATCAATCAGGGGTCATTTGACCATGACACTGATGCAGAAAATAGTGAAATGAAATAGTTTTAATAAAAAGGTGATGCCTTCTTAATAGTAGGTTTCATTAGTATGTCCCGTTAAAATTATGAGGGCAGATTTCAGTTGAGGAAGGTTAATTAGAAATCTGATAAATTTAGATGTTTTCCCTAGAGCTGAATGAAATACCTCATCTAAATATTCATATAATAAATATTTATATATTGACATAGTTTTTATGTAGATAAGATGAAACAGTAGATGTGGAAATAGAACTTGTTTTTTTTCCTAATGTGTTTATGTCTTTGTATTGTTTACATTTATTTTGTCTTTGAGATAAGTAAATTAAACATACCCATTGATTGCAATAAAAATATGCATTTGTATATTATGTTTGTATTTTGAAAAAAGACTAAATATTAAAATGACAATTTACTAATAGTTACATATACTGAGTAATTTATACTTTTATTAAAGAAACTTTTAAAATACATAAGGCCTCAATATTCTTATAATAGCTCATGGTATTTTGTTCCAAAATTGTGTTATTATTGAAAAGTATATATTGTATCTGGCTGAATTTATAAATAAAAAGATTTTAGCTAGCTTTTTCCTTTCTTTCTCCTTATACTTATGTGTGTACAAGTGGAAAGATAGGTATTGCATATGTATATATGTACCTGATGAGGACAGAGGTGCTGGATCTTCTGGAACTAAATATGCAGGTGGTTGTGAGCCAAATGACCTGGGTGCTGAGAACTGAAATAGGTCTTCTGGAAGAGCAGTATACTTATTTAACCATTGAGTTGTCTCTCTAGCCCTAGTATTATTTCCTTATTAGAATTCATTTGGTTCATGTTTAGAAGTTGGGAAAAATGATATATATCTATGCTGGCTTGAAAGAAAATAGCTCCCAAAGGGAGGGGCAATATTAGGAGGTGTGGCCTTGTTAAAGGATGTATATCACTGTGGGGGCGGGCTTTGAGGTCCCTTTTGCTCAAACTTCCTTCATTGTGGCAGTCATTAGACTTCCTGTTTCCTGCAAGATGTAGCACTTTCAGCTCCAGTACTACATCCGCCTGCATGGTGCCAAGCTGCCTGCCATGATGATCATAAACTGAACCTCTGGACTGTTAGTGAGCCCCTAAATTAAATTATTTTTTATGGTGTAAATGATGCCATGGTCATGGTGTCTCTTCAAAGAAATAAAAACCCTAAGACATAGATTGGTATCAGGGACTGGGATATTGTTGTGGTAGGCCTAACCATAATATCATTTGAAATAATATGAACTTTGGTACTTCGGGTTAGGAAAGTAGTGAAATGGTTTGAGCAATGCTTAATAGGCCATATAATAGGAACATGGAAGGCAGTGAGGCTGATTATGATTTAATGAACTTTCCTGGGCTGGATCTGAAGGCTTCAGAAGAGAAGAATTTTATTATGTTGCCTAGAGATCTTCCTCCTGATATTTGGTGAAGAAAGTGGCGTGTCTGCCTGAGGCTAATGTGAAGAATTTTGGATTAATTCCACTGGCATAAGAAAACTCAAAGCAGCCTAATATAGACTCTGTTTCATGGGTATTAGTAGTAACTCTAACGAAGATTTGTAATTAAAAGTAACAAGCTGAACAGGGAAGTTACAAAATGAATATTTTGAGGAGAAAAAAAGAGTACCAACATGTGGAATAGAGCTAAATTCTATGTTCAAGGAATTAAACTGATTAAGAAAAGGAATAAGGGGAGTGGTGACATCATGGGAAGATCTCATCCAGGCCAGTTTCTAGCTTTTGTATAGGAACTAAAGAAAAGCTTAGAGCTGGGTATGGTAGGGCACCCATTAATACCAGTACTCAGAAGGCAGAGGCTGGTGGATTTCTGTGTTTGAGCCCAGCCTGGTCTACGGAGCGAGTTTCAGAACAGCCAGACTTAGGCAGTGAAGGACAGAAAGATAGTGAAGATGGGATTGAATGAGGGGGCTATGGACCAGCCCCATAACTGGCAATTTGGGCTCCATAGTTCTGACTTTAGAGTTAAGGACAGGAGAAGTAGTAGAAACAGGCTGTGGAATTAGCTTCCGTGTTTAAGGAACTCTGTTGAAGCCAAGCATATGTCAGGTGTGTTACTGAATGGAGGTCTAGTAGAGAGGCCATTTCCAGAAGCTATGGCGTGGAAGCCTGGATTGCCTTGGAGATCCCACAATGTTAGAGAGGCCAGAGATGTCTGCCAAGTAGAGCTGCTAACATCAAGTCGAAACAGCCCAGGAGAAAGAAATGTGCTGCAGTCAACAAAGCTGAACAGAGTTGGAGATCTGAAGAGTGATTGAACATCAGACATGAAGACGCAGAGTTAGGAGTATGCCCAGCTGGTTTTAGATCTGGCTTTGGTCCAGTATTTCCTCACTATGCTTCTTTCACTGTATTTTGGAATGGTAATGTGTATCCTGTGCCATTAAATGCTGGAAGTATGTGATCTGTTTTTTTGTTTGCCATGAGTCTCAGAAGAGACTTTGGACTTTGAAACAAATTTGAGACTGTTATAGACTATGGAAAATTTAGAAGTCAGATTGAATGTATTTTGCATGATTATATGGCTGTAAGTCTTTGAGGGCCAAGGAATGGAATGTGGTGGTTTAAAAGAAAATGGCACCCAAATTAAGGTTACTTTTAGGAGGTGTGGCCTCGTTGGAGGAAGTATGTCCCCGTGAGGGCATGCTTTGAGGTATCTTTTGCTTAAGCTTCCCTTAGTGTGACAGTCAGCCAACTTCCTGTTGCCTGCAAGATGTAGCATTCTCAGCTCCAGTACCACATATGCCTGCCTGCTGCCATGCTCTCTGCCATGATGACAATGGACTTAACCTAGAATGAGCCTCTTCAATTAAATGTTTTACTTTATAAGAGTTGTCATGGTCATGGTGTCTCTTCACAGCAATAAAAACTCTAAGACAATATCTATTTCCATAAACATAGAACAATTTATCTGTACAATTGGCTAATAACTCGTGTGTGTGTGTGTGTGTGTGTGTGTGTGTGTGTGTGTGTATGTATTTGTGTGTTACTTTTCTGTATGACTTCCTATGTGTTTGTGTATAGAAAGCTATGCAGGTTTTTAGACGTGCATGTTTAGTCTAAAAGTTGATATTAGTTATCTTCCTCAAGCATTGTGCACTTTACATTTTTGAGATCAGGTATCTTAGTGAAGATGGAGTTCATAAATAAACTAGCTAACCATCAAGCTTCCACTGCTGAGTTACAAGTGTGCCCCATCATGCTGTGCTGTTATAAAGGGGATGACAGTCAGAACTCAAGTTCTCATGCTTTCATGACAGGCACTTTACAGAAACAAACATCTTACCACACTCCCCCTGCTATTTTTACATGTAGACTTTCAAGAAAGAATGCTTCAAATATTTAATATTCTTCCTTATTGTTTTTGCTTTTACCCTAAAGGTGAATGTTGAAGTCAGTTGACCACATGACTATGGGGCATAGTAGATACAGCTCTGATATGGGAATCCTGCAATGAGCATTAGAATTGTTACCTGTTTGGTGACCCAGTTGGTGGTAGATTTTGTGCAAGATTAAGCTAGAAAGACACATCACTGCAGGGTAATGTTTAAGTTTCCACAGTCTACTAGTTACACAGGCAAGGACTCATATGAAGAACACAGATCTATTACACTGGACCAAACGGCCACCAAAGCATAAATATTATAAATGCTGATTAATGAGGGTAAGAATCCATTGAAAATATAACTATGTGACAGTGACAATGGTGAATTAAGAAGGAAAGGAGAATAGAAGTAATGAAGGGAACAGTAACATCCCAGACCAAAGCATGTTAGCATGATGATGTAATTTAGAATACATTTTTTAGTAATATGATGGTATGTGATATATCTAACTCTGACTTTTGGAAATAATGGAGGAAGTGTGGGAACCTAGATCACTATGTTTCTTTTGTTGATTTGAGTAATTTCCCCTCACTTATGTAATTTGCTTTAACTTACTCCTTTAATATAGGCATTATCATTCCCTCCATTCCATCAGTGAACAGATAGCACACACTCATTAAGACATGTGGGAGAATGCAATAAGGAGCTATATGTAAAACTTTGCACATCATAAAGGCAAATATACAAAATAGGGCTGCAGCCATGGAATAACATTAGACTTGCAATTATCATTGCAAGACCCATGAGGGATGAAATAATGGTGAAGATTACTGCAATAGGAGAGGGGGAGTGTCTTGTACAAAAGTTATTTTGTAAGGACAAAGATCTTCAATTAAAGTGCATAGCCAGCCAAAACAAATCCCACACAGAAAAAGATGTAGATTATTTAAATGTCATTCCTCTATTTCCAAGTATTTTCAGGATTCCATTTCAAAACCAAATTAAAAGCAGAAATAAGTCAACCATGAAGAAAATGTGGCATGTTGGAGCAGACACTGGAGTGGTATGGAGAGTTGAAAAAAAGATGGCTGACATTGAGTTACTGTACCTCCTACCTAGTTTGTTTTTTATCTTGGACAGAATAATCATACCTCCAACAGAGTAGATGTCAAAACCTATTGCCTTTTTTACAATTGAGGGTAATGACATCTCTGACTGTCATGTGGGCCGTGTATTGCTACTGTCATTATGTCTGTGTCTGAAAATGCAACTAAATTTCATCCTTTAAAATGTTTATGTTAAATATCCATTTCAGGTTACCAACAATTTTTTTTTTCTGAGCCTAGCGACTTCCTCCTGTTGTAGGAATAATGTAATATAAAATATTTATAATAGCATAACTAGTAACATTTAATATTGATATTGTGTATATAAATGGACTCATGTGTGATCCCCTGTCTTTCTTTGTGTGTATGTGACAATGCCTACTTGTGTGGTGTTATTTTTCATTAAAGGGATACCTGTCAAATATTTTTTAAACATTCTAAATTATCTTGAGCTTTTAAATACAGTCTTTCTTCTTCAATTTTGTTGCATTTTAATTTCTATTGCCCATATTGTCAATTGATAAAGTAGAAATGAATCAATTTCTATCTGGATCACAGGTTTTTGTTGTTGCTGTTAGTCAGTATCACTGAGGAGTACAGACTAAGGCTCATTGCATGAAGAGATTTCTATCATGAAAGACAGTGGAGCTGTTATACTCCTAAGCCTTAGCTCCTACTTGACACTCTGCTTTATCCTACATTGTAATAACCAAGAAAAATAAGCCCAGATCAGATTCAAAAGTAAAAATAGGACTTGGGGATTTAGCTCAGTGGTAGAGCACTTGCCTGGCAAGCACAAGGCCCTGGGTTTGAACCTCAGCTCCAAAAAGAAAAAAAAAGTAAAAATAGTTAATATCTGTTGATGGTAGACTGGCATGTTATTAGTGACTACTTTTGGATATGATATGCTATAGCCAATTCCACTATCATGGGTCATCTAGGTCCCATGACTAAGGTTCAAGAGAGCTGTCTTTGCAGATGTAATGTGATATGGATTCTTTTCTTGCTATAGGCCCCACTCAAAAGTGATATTCTAAAATAAGCTTAACACCTTAGACAATTGTGTCCAATGTAACACATCTGTTCTATGAAATCTAGAGTTTCACATGCCATGTTTTACTGCTCATTGTGTTTTATAAAATAAATGCTTTTTTTTATCATGTTAAAAGCAACATATGACTTAACTCAGACTTATAGACTCTTGAAATTTTGATTTGGATAGGAATTTCCTGAACTGTTGCAGCACAAAATTCTCACATAAATATATCAGATTATAGTTATTCATGTTCACTGCTTCATACTCAATAGATTCAGTTGGTATAATGCCATGCAATGGAAACACAATCAGAATAGTTTGGGATCATCCCAATTTTCTCTAGTTTTTATTATGTCATGGAGACAGAAAAATCATGTTACTATGAGGACAGCCTTACTACTTGGCAGTAGCTGCTGTTTTTCTCAAGTGACAGCCCACTTTCCTAGTTTTTCAAAGTTAAATATAGGAGGAGAATACATTCAAATTAGAAAGAGCAAGTAAAATCATAGACATTGTCCTTGATCGTTAGTTCTCCAAGAGCTTTATGGTTTTCTTTCTAAGGCATCACTTGAAACTGCATGTCATTAGAATTAAGAGATGAATGGTATCAATAACTTATGGGCCACAGGAAACAGAAGGGCTTTAGAGTAGGCTCTTAGGAAGATAGGAGAATTTGGGATTTGAGAATCATCAGTATGCAATATATATAATATATGTAATATCTATTGTATAATTAGCATATATGATATTATTTACAACTTATATTACAGTAAAAGCAAGGCATTTCTCTGAAAATGAATAATAATTCCATAGTAAAATTCCCTGTGAAACATGACTTAGATGACAAATGAGTACTTTTTCCTTTCTTTTGTTATTGTTTGTTTTTGGGTTTTAATTCTGTTACTTATTTTTACCTTTCCCTTAGCACACACTCAATATATTATTACAAGTTTAATGATAAAGCTAGATATCCATTATCTAACACTTTGCTGCTCAGATCTATTTGTCTATTTGCATTTTTATACAAAATTTACAATCATTTTATTAATCTCTCAAAAGTGTTTAATGCATTTGTGATTTCATTCTTTCTTTTTTCTTTCCTTCCTCCCTCCATCCCTTCCCTCCTTTCTTTCATTCCTTCCTTCTTTTCTTTTCAAGACAGGTTTTCTCTGTGTAACCCTGGCTGATCTGGAACTTGCTCTCTAGACCAGTCTGGCCTGGAACTCAAAAATCTGCAGACCTCTACCTTCTGAGTGCTGGGATTAAAGGCATACACTACCACCTAGCTCGTTCATTTCATGATATCAACATGGAGAGAGTAAATATTGGGAGAGTGGAAATGATTGTAGTAGTATCCAAGCCTACATTGGCAGCCCCTCTCTCTGCTCACCCCAAGCCTCCAGTGGCTATCCCCCCCCACACTGCAGTATCCATAGAGTGATTTGCCTAGATGTCTGCCTGCCAAATCAGCTGTTCCGCATAACTCCAGTCTATTCTACCTATGGTGCCACACATGCTCACCATGGCTTTTCCAATTAATGTGGGCCCTGATGTGGCCAACCAGCCATGGATACCTACCCCTCTTGCAGACCTATCTTTGGTCTGTAAGGCTGCCGATTAATCAGGTCCTGACTTGACGTATTTTGAGTAAGTTCTACAACAATGGGCAATACATTTACAGACTTGTTATGACTGCCACCATTTGATGAAGGCTATGTTAGAGCCTATGGTCTCACTTAATTGGTGATCTGCCTATGATGAACAGATGGAGGCTCAGGCTCATTTTAATATACAATACAATATCACTGTTTCTCTTGAGATGCTCATGGGCTGAGAACCATATGTTAACCCTGTCATACAAGCCCAGTTTGGACAACACACCTATTTACTTGACTTGGGAGACACCATTGCCCTTGGTGCATTGGAAGAATCCTATTACCCCTTAATGGCAATCTCCTGCTCCCCTATTAACCCAGGGATGAGATTATGCTTGCATTTTTCCCTAGACTACCACCATGTCAATATGGATACCCTCCAGAGATGCACATCCAGCAACAGACCTAGAGACTTTGGACAAAGAAGAAGCTTCAGAGATGTAATGTATGATTTGCCCTGCTACTGTGGCATTAGTAAAGGTCATACCACCACACTGGCATTCGACCCTGGATATAAAGGAATTGCCTCACCTCCTACAAGGTCGATAATATATCACCAAAAAGACTTCAATTGGAACATTTCGTATAAATATGACTAGGGTCCCATCCATGCCCTTGAGGCTGAAATTTTGACTAATCTTTCTCTTGTTCAAATATCTTCTGTAACAAGTTCACCAAAAAAAGGCGGCCACAAAGGCGACCCTACAGGTTTTATTGGCTCTGAGACACATAGATCAAAGTCCTCCTAGAGAGATAATGCAGAAGGCTACTGCCTAAAGCCCATCACCCAGACAGCTCTCCAGGATTGATGCTCTTCCAGGCCTGTTAGCCAATGATGGATAAGAGATTGTTTGGCAAGTCAATCTAAGACTGGCACGTTGCATTATGCTGAGCTCTCCTGAAGTAGGGTCAACAAGGTTAGGGCAAAGCATCCTAGCTCCTACTAAGCATGTTGATAAAATAATAAAAAAAGGGGTGGATATGTGGGATGACTCATCCCTAACAGACTTGAGGTCCAGCTGGCCCAAACAAGTAAAAAAAACATACTTTTCGAGAACCAACCTGGGTCTGCCTAAGGGCCTTAGCAACAGCAGCTGAGACATGATCTGGAGATGACCTGGACCAATGAGAGGCAGCCATGTCATACCAGCACATGCATATTCATCAGACCTCCCCCCAGAGTGTGGTGGACCATATATAAGGTGTGGTGGTATTGTGTTCCCCAAAATATTGTGCACCCTAGTAAACTTATCTGGAGTCAAAGAACAGAACAGCCACTAGATATAGAGGCTAGAAAGTGGTGGCACTCACACCTTTAATCCTAGGATTCCAGAGGTAGAAATCCCTCTGGATCTCTGTGAATTCAAGGCCACATTGGAAACAGCCAGGCATGGTGACACACACATTTAATCCCAAGAAGTGAGCCTTTCATTCCAGGGAGTGATGGCAGAAAGCATATATATATATATATATATGTATATATACATATATATATGTATATGTATATATGATATATATACATACATATATATATATATATATATATATATATATATATGTATGTATATATATCATGAAGATCAGAAACTAGAAGCATTTTGGCTGGTTAAGCATTCAGGCTTTTGAGCAGTTCAGCTGAGAGCCATTGGGATGAGGACACAGAAGCATCCAGTATAAGAAAACAGGATCAGCTGAGGAACTGCTGAGGTGCGGAAGCTGTGGCTTGTTTTGCTTCTCTGATCTTCCAGCATTCACCATAATAACTGGCCTCAGGTTTGATTTTATTAATAAGAACTTGGAAGATTCATGCTACAATAAGGTTTGCCTCGTCCTGAATAAACTGAGCTTGTTGTTTCAACATTATCCTAGAGTTTGTGTCCTTGACTCTTCCCCTATGTGGCTCCCTCCCACAAAGGGAATAACAACACAGGACTCTGTCACAGTACTGTTTTCATAATGGCTGTACAAGTCTGGGCCCCTAGCAGCAATGGGTGAGTGTCTTCCTTATTCCACATCCTTGCAATCATGAGCGTCTATTTGTTTTATTTGTATTTAATATTCAAACTAGTTTAAGATGAAATTTCAAAGTAGTTTTTATTTGCATTTTTCTGTTTGCAAAGATGCTTAATTTTTTCTTTTGGTCTCTCTCTCTCTCTCTCTCTCTCTCTCTCTCTCTCTCTCTCTCTCTGTGTGTGTGTGTGTGTGTGTGTTTCTTGGGCATTTGTGTTTCCTCTTCTGAGGATTCTATGTTTAGAACTGTATCCCATTTTGAATTTTCAGTCCTTTATATATTTTTAGATATGAGCCTTCAATCAAGTGTGTAGTTGAACAGTATGCATTGTCAGGCATCTTGGAATATTCAGTTGTAAATGGAATGTTTCCATCAAATCCTTTTCCTCAGGGTCAGGAACTCTGCAGAAGGGGCACAGATATTATAAGAACTACAGAAGATGAAGGACACCAAGGAAACAAGGCCTTCCAAAACCAACAAGACCAATGCACACATTAACTCTCAGAGACTATGTCAGCATTTATATGGTCTATAAAAGACTGAGACAGATGGATTCATAGTAGTGAGAGAATAAATGGGGGCACACACACACACACACCCCTATTTCTGGAAGCTATCTTCAATTCATAACCACCAACAAATACAAAATTAGTTTTATCCAATGGAGTATCCATGGGTATATAAACCTCTCTATTTAAAATATTTTTTTAATTTAATAATTTTTCATTTTTACATACCAACCCTGTTCTCTCTCCCTCCCCTTCTGCTTCCTGTTCCTCCCCCACCATCCAACACTCACCCCATCTTCATAGGGGATAGGGCCTCCTTTGGGTAGTCAACCCAGGCTAGCATACCAAGTTGCAGCCAGACTAAGCCCCTGCCCCTTGCATCATGGCTGAGTAAGTTAACACACCATAGGGAATGGGCTTTAAAAAGCCAGTTCATGTACCTGGGATAAATTCTGATCCCATTGATAGGTGACCAAACACATCAAGCCACACAACTGTGATCCACATTCAGAGGGCCTAGTGCAGTCCTAAGCGGTTTCCTACCTATCAGTCCAGAGTCCATGAGCTCTCACTTGGTTGGCCCAGATATCTCTGTGTTTTTTCCCATCATGATCCTGACCCCTGCTTGCTCCCATAATCCCTGCTCCCTCTTATCATCTGAATTTCAGGAGCATGGCCAAGTACTTGGCTGTGGGTCTCTTCATCTGCTTCTATCAGTCACTGGAGGTTGGTTCTATGAGGACAATTAGATAGACACCAATCTAGCACAAGGGAAGGCTAGTTCAAGCACCCTTTCCACCATTGCTGTGAATTGTAACTGGCGACCTCCTTGTGAGTTCCTGGGTGTTTTCCTAGCTCCAGATTTCTCCCTAACCCCTTAATGATTCACTATCAAGATACCTTTTTCATTGCTCTCCCTCTCCATCCCTCCCTCAATGTGGCCATCATGTTCCCACCACTTCTATTCTCATGTTCCCCTCTCCGCTATTGCCCCATCTCAGTTTACCCAGTAACCCTTTCCTCTGCCTGCGGTGGTCTATGGGTCTTCCCCTTTATTTAGCTTCTGTGGGGTTGTGGACTACCTACAGCCTGGTTATCCTTTGTCTAATATTCACTTGTGAGTGATTGCCTATTATATTTGTCTTTCTGGATCAGGCTTAGCTCACTCAGGATGATTCTTTCTAGCTCCATTCTTTTGCCTACAAATTTCTTGATGGCATTCTTTTTTTTTTTTTAACCACTGCATAATACTCCATTGTTTTAAAAACACCACATTTTCTTTATCCATTTTTTTGGTTGAAGGACATGTAGGTTATTTTCAGGTTCTGGCTATTACAAATAATGCTGCTATGAACATAGTTGAGTAAAAGTCCTTGTGGTGTGGTTAGGCATCTTTTGGGTATATGCCCAAGAGTGGTAATTTTTAAGGTAGGTTGATTCCCAATTTTCTGAGATACCTCCCTATTGACTTCCAGATGTCTGTACAAGATTGCATTCCCACCAGCAGTGGAGGAATGTTCCATTTTCTCCACAAGCTTTCATCAATGTTTTTTATTGTAGTCATTCTGACAGGTATATGATAGTATCTCAGAGTAGTTTTCATTTGTTTTCCTTTATAGCTAAGGATGTTGAACACTTCCTTTAATGTCTTTTGGCCATTTGAGATTATTCTGTTGGGAATTCTCTGTTTAGAACTGCACCCCATTTTTTTTAATTGGATCATTTGATATTTTGATATCTAGTTTCTTGAGTTCTTTATATATTTTGGAGATCAGCTCTCTGTCAGATGTGGGGCTGGTAAAGATCTTTTCCCATTCTGTACACTGCCATTTTGTCTTACTTATTGTGTCCTTGGCCTTGCAGAAGTTTCTCCGGTTCAAGAGATCCCATTTATTAATTGTTACTCTCAGTGTCTATTCTACTGGTATATTTAGGAAGTGGTCTCCTATGTCAATGAATTCAAAGAAGCTTCCTACTTTCTCTTCTATGAGAAGTATTGGTTTTTGTTGAAGGCTTTTTCAGAATCTAATGGGATGATTCTGCGTTTTTTTTTTTTTTTCTTTCAATTTATTTATATGGTGGATTACGTTGCAGATTTTCATACGTTGAAACATCCCTGCATTCTGGGATGAAGACTACTTGATCATGGTGGCTGATTTTTTTTTAATGTGTTCTTGGTTTCAGTTTGCTAGTATATTTTGAGTATTTTTTCATCTATATTCATTAGGGAGATTGGTATGTAATTCCCTTTCCTAGTTGTGTCTTTATGTGCTTTGGGTATCAGGGTAACTAGTGTAGATGTATCCGGCTTGTTAAATAAGAAACACAGAACCGATTGCAGAGTTAAAAACCACGAGGTCAGAGCAAGAGTGGAAAACCTTACCCTTCACTGCTTCTGCTGTTCTTCCTCTCCACAAGAGACCTACTTCTGTGTGTCCTATATATTTAAAGACTTTCTGTTCTGTTTTCTCATTGGTTGTAAACCCAGCCACATGACCTCCTCGTCACTGCCTGTTTGTACAAACCTCCAGGTCTTCTATGGTTGGTATTGAGATTAAGGGAGTGTTTCTGCCATGCTGGCTGTGTCCTTGAACACACAGAGATCTGCCTAGCTCTGCCTCCCAAGTGCTGGGATCAAAGGCGTGCCCCACTACTGCTCAGCTTCTGCTCTGGCTTGCTCTGACCTCAAGGCAACTTTATTGACATACAAATAAAACCACATTTCAATACAAATAAAATATCACTATAAACTAGCCTCATAAAAAGAGTTTGGCAATGTTTCTACTGTTTGGAACAATTTCAGGAGTATTGATATTAGCTCTTCTTTGAAGTTCTGGTAGAATTCTGTGCTGAAACCATTAGGACTGGGTTTTTTTTTTTTTTTTTGCTTGGGAGACTTTTAATAAACACTTCTATTACCTTAAAGTTTATAGGTCTATTTAAATTGTTTATCTGATCTTGATTTAATTTTGGTATGTGGTACCTATCCAGAACATTGTCCATTTCTTTCACATTTTCCAATTTTGTGGAGTACAGGTTTATGAAATATTACCTAATGATTCTCTGGATTTCCTCATATTCCTCAAATTCTCTGGATTATGTACCCCTTTCCATTTTTTATTTTGTCAGTTTGGATATTCTCTTTTGATTGGATAAGGGTACAAATCACTCTTAAAAGTTGGCCACATACCCCACATTATGGTCAACACAGTAAGAACTTCATGTCATTTTTTGCAGGTATTTGTCTCATAAGGATTTGATTTTGTTTCTGTTGTTTGTTGGTTGTCTGTTTTCCCTTTACAGATCCTGTGTCTATATTGTGACTTCCAGGTTTTTATTCCAACTGAAAAGAGAAAGAAAGTATCTGGTTTTGGGTAGGTGTCAAAGAAAAGGAGGAAGTGGGAGGAGCTGGGGTAGGGAAAATGATAATCAGAATATGTTGTGCAAAAAATATATTTTCAATAGAAAAGATAATATCTCAATTGATTCTGTTTCACAAAGACTAGTAATACTGCTTAATAATCAAAGATAGCCTATTAGTATTAGTGTTAATGGATCTGTAAGTTTTCCTAAAGTGAGTCATGGTGTTGGCTCTTCAGATAAAAATATAGATAGACAACACAAGTAAATGGTAACTTTGTTTTCAGTAATAATTGTTGCAGTTTGTTATAAAATATTTACATTAGCAAATAAAATATTTTCAAAACCAAATGCACAGAAATATTATATTGAGTGAAGTAAACCTAGCAAAAGTAACCAATGTCATGTTTCTTTCTCATATGTGGATTCTAACTTTGAATTTAGATCTTTGGATCTGAATTTGTATAAGTGTTAAAGTCAGAAAACAGTAATGAGGTAAGATACTTGAGAAGAGTCACTAAAGCATAGTATATTTGAAAGTAGGGAGAAAATTTTGTGCAGAAATGGTTAATTAGGGTGGGTGAAATGATAAAATGAGTTGGGAAAGGGTCAATTAAAACTAAGAATGCATGAAAATTAAAAAAAATTACAATAAATAGCAGCTATTTCTTTGTTTTTTTTGTGATGACATTGGAATTTTAATATGCTTAATACCTTAAAGAGTAAGCTCTATATTTAATACAAAGTAAAGAAAAATACTAAAGAAATGTGAGGGTGATCAAACATATAGGTTGTCCTTCCAGGATGAATATAAAGCAATTAATGCAGAGTATATTTATACTCCAGCCTCCCTGGAGTTGTGTAGCAATCTAGTCATCTTTGTTTTACATCTAGTATCCTATGAGTGAGTACATACCATGTTTGTCCTCACTCAGGATGATTTTTTTCTAGATCCATCCATTTGCCTGCAAACCTCATGATGTCATTGTTTTTCTCTGCTGAGTAGTACTCCATTGTGTATATGTACCATATTTTCTATATCCATTCTTCAGTTGAAGGGCATCTAGGTTGTTTCCAGGTTCTGGCTATTACAAACAATGCTGATATGAACATAGCTGAGCAAATGCCCTTGTAGTATGATTGACCATTCCTTGGGTATATGCCCAAGAGTGCTATAGCTGGGTCTTGGGGGAGATGGATTCCCAATTTTCTAAGGAAGCACCATATTGATTTCCAAAGTGGCTTTACAAGCTTGCATTCCCACCAGCTGTGTAGAAGAGTTCACCTTGCTCCATATCCTCTCCAGCATAAGCTGTCTTCTGTGTTTTTGATGGCCAATAGATTTTTTTAAATGCCCCAATATAGCCTTTGAGATATTTGTCTCCCAGTATTAGTTCCTCAAGCATCTAATGCAATTGATGGCTCAACGTCCTTTATTTCTTCTTATCAGCTATTCAAGACATGAGCATTAACACAGAGCTGACAGTATCAAAGTCTGATGTCTTTTTGTATACTTAGCACACCAAAATAATGGTACATTTCTTCTTGCAAAATTCTGTATGTGTAACTTGTTATCTATATTTTTTTTGTCTTTTCCAACACATGCCTCCATATATCCTGCAAAGTATAAAAGCTGAAATGCATACTTGTTAAACAAGAAACAAAGAACCAATTGCAGAGTTAAAAACCAGGAGGTCAGAGCAAGAGCGGAAAATCTTACCCTTCACTGCTTCTGCTGTTCTTCCTCTCCGCCAGAGAGCTACCTCTCTGTGTCCTATCTTTTTTATAGATTTTCTGTTCTGTTTTCTCATTGGTTATAAACCAGCCACATGACCTCTTGTCACTGCCTGTTTGTACAGACCTCCAGGTCTTCTATGGTTGCTATTGAGATTAAAGGCGTGTGTCTGCCATCCTGGCTGTGTCCTTGAACACACAGAGATCTACCTAGTTCTGCCTCCCAAGTGCTGGGATTAAGGGCGTGCACCACTACCACCCAGTTTCTGCTCTGGCTTGCTCTGACCTCAAAGCAACTTTATTAACATATAAATAAAATCACATTTCAATACAAATAAAATATCACTATATATATATTTCTCTAATATCTCACATATGTTATTATGTCTTTTTATTAGAACCATCTGCTATGGAATAATCCTTCTGTTCTCTTTGAATATGTATTATGCTGATTGGTTTAATAAAGAGGTTGACTGGCCTCTAGATGAACAAGGTAATTTTAGGTGGGGAAGCCAAAGTGAGAATGCTGAGAAGAAGGGTGGGCCAGGGGAATCATCAGCCAGATGGACAGTAAGAGAGATATGCCTAAGAGGTAAATGCCAGTAGCCTTGGAGCAGCACATAGATTAATAGCAACTGGTTAATTTAAGGTGTAAGAGCTAATAAGTAATAAGCCTGAGCTATCAGCTGAACAGTTATAATTAATATTAAATACTTGTGTCTATTATTTGGGAGTCAAAGCAGGAAAGAAAAGTCCACCTATGAATGATATTCTAATGTGGGATTGAAATTTTCACATAAGACCTGACAAAGCTTAAAAAGTATTCTAAACACACACCAAAAAGAAGTCAAGTTTGACTTCTTGGTTACTGCCTTCTCTGTTTGCTAGTGACAAGAAGATGCTTGGTTCCTTTAAGAGATGACTTCCTGGCTGAAGGCTATCTGAAAAAAAAAAAAAAGCAGGCAAGGCTCTTTTAAGAGGTCCTGCCTACTGAATACTATATTACAGTTTATAAGAAGTAGGCAGCAATTTAAAGGCTCATGCAGTCAGAAATAGACTACAATTACAAAGTAAAGACAGTAGGTGGAAAGACCCTTTAAAGGAATCACATTGCATTTAAAAATATACATAGACTTGGGAGAGAGAAGAGAAAGGGTATATAAAAAACAATGTAAGAACAATGAAGTAAAATCCATAAAAGGGAGTAAAATAATGAAAAAGAAAAAAAATCTATGTAAAGATAAAAAATATACAAAGGGTCTGGATTCCATATGATATTGTGCTTTCTGTAGATTTTCTGATTGCTAATGAAGTAATGACAGCTGATAAGGTCCATTGGATTATGAAAACTTCTGGAATAAAACCACTAATATATTTTAATAATGTCCTTACTTTAAAATGAATGTAAAAAGATATGTTACTTTGGGAAAGAGATTATGCTTTTATTTCCAAGGGAAATGAAAGGCTGTGGATTTGTTTAAGTTTAAAGATGATCAGGCTTGACCAAAGATGGGCCCCTGATATTGTGGCTACAGACAAAGAAATAAACTTAGAAAAACTACAAAACATGTAACATGTACTTTTACCTACTCAAACATAAAACAAAATATCATCTTTGGCTGACTGTATACAATACGGAGCCTAGAGGTGTATTAATACAGATATGTATATTACCTTTAAAAGTTTATGTATTTTCAGGATAAGCAGATCAGATACCAAGAAAAACAGATGTCCTAGGTGATCCAGCATCCAAAACAACTTCAAGGCTGCTGTCTGAGATGATTCTCACAGAATACTCTAGCCAAGACTTAATAGTTATCCTGATTTCCTCAAGGTTCCTCCAAAAGTTACCATCAGCCCCCCAAAAAAGAAAGTAGTCTAGAGATTGAATCCCATATTCCCCAAATATGGATTATGGATGTTTATTATCATTTGTTGGGGGACTGGTTACAAACTAATATTGTTCTTAATCAAAAAAATGAAGAATATAGAAGGGAGTATTTTTTAAAATCTCTTTCTAAAGAAAAAATGGAATATAATGTAGAGATCACAAGATAAAAGGATAGAATACTGAATCTAGTTTAATCCAAAAAGCAACTACTAATTTCAAAATATTTTACATTGGTATGGATTTTGGTTTATTGATACAAATTTAAAGATCAGTTTGCTATACTGTATGTATGTTTCTACACTAGGGTATTATGTTTATGCAGCTCATTTAAAAATATATAATTAAGAAAACAAATTAATAGTCATCTATTATAGTCAAGCTTATAGTCATGTTAGGTATAGTTTTGCTATGTTAAGGCTAAAACCTTCCTTTTTAATTAAACAAAAGTGGGGAAATGGTATGGAGTAATCATTCTGTACACTCTAGATATGTATTACTTTGATTGGTTTAATAAAGAAATTGAGTCTCCAGTAGCTGAATAGGACAAATTTAGGCAGGAGAGCCAAACAGAATGCTGAGGGGAAGAAAGGCTGAGTCAGAGGAGTCACTGGCCAGATGGAGAATAAGCAAAACATAGTAAAGAGGAAAATGGCGGGATCCTTGGAGCAGTATATAGATGAATAGAAATGGGTTATTTTAGTTCTAAGAGCTAGTTAATAATAAGCCTGAGCTATTGACCAACATTTATAATAAATATTAAGTATCCATGACTATAATTTGGAAACCAGGGAGCAAAAGAAAAGTCTGCCTACCATCCTCCATCAATTTATGTATTAACCTTCATGTACGTTAGTTAGGCTTTAATTTATTTCTATAAGACAATATTGTTCTATTGTCATACTTATTACCAATTTGTTTTAGCTATTCACTACACTCAGGAGAAATCTGTGAACACTTTCATACCTCTTTGGGAGGCATTGCTTTAAATATCTAATTCAACACTCAGGAATTAAGCATCTTGTAGTCTCAAAACAAATTACACTCACTTCTATATATCTCCATCATTGTAAAGAAACAGATACTAGTAGTTGAATAAATTAATTTAAATAAGAAAATAAGCTAATATAGCCATTTTACTGCTGAAGGATTTGGCAAACTAACAGCTCTTCTGTAGGATGAACATTAAGTTTTCTTCTATTTTTCTATTTATTTGACTTTTAACGATATAATTATTCCTTCCAAAGAAAGCTTCATTTCACATGCTTTCCTTGAAGTGGTAGTTTTGCATAAATCTAATTCTGTTTGCATTTGTTAATTACATCATTTTAATATATTTTTCATATTTCAACAAATAGAAAATCCATAATCATAAAAACACTCAGTATAATTTAAATTTAAAGTTATCCAGGGATTACAGATTAATAGTTCAGACATTTAAAGCCAAATTTCAATTCAGGCATTATAATTATTTGTACATTTTTGTATGAAAAGATAATTTGCATTTTTAAATGAAGCAGAACAGCCAAATTTCTTACTAACCTGTTTGCTTCCTACTTTTGAAAGCTATTTTGAAATTGTAAAGTGTTAGACTTTTTGATAATTAGCTATCGGTAAAGCAGTAAAGAATACCATTGCTGTGGAGAAAACTAATTTTGAATAAAACATTATCAGTTGGCAGTTTAACCAAATATCCAACATTTCAATAGTTATGTTAAATAGTCATTGGAATTTTGAACATACTACTTTAAATGCTCAACTGAGCAAGAGAATGGTATCGAATGAGATAGATATCTAGTAAGGTATGAACTATTTCACTAAGTGAGAAAGTAAACTTCTATTATCAATATCTTTTTATTGTGTACACATTAGTAGACATAGATTTCAGATTTTATACATGAGATGGAGGTACATGTAACCTGCTATGCCCATGAATCCGTAAGAATAGAAGTAGTGTTATATGTGATCCTCAGTCCTCATCCACTTATCTCTGGACTCTTTGAGGATCTGGTAAATGTTCCCATAAGAAATATTAGAGAAAACAAATGAGTGATCACTCAGGTTAGGGACTTTGCAAAGGAAGTCATATGTGGAGTATATGAAAATAAATTACTTTATATGTCAGCTTATACTAATGTAAGAACTGTTAAAAATAGAACAACAATTTCATTTTTGTTGTTGTTGTTTTCCATTTTTGTTTTTGTTGTTGTTTTCCTTTGTCTTCTAAACGCACAAGGCTTGTACTGGGCTGCTTTTTCAGAACTTTCTAAGAAAGAAACAGAAACTGATTCAGCCCTGAGTGACAGCATTGACTATGTCCACTATTGTCCACTTAAGCAGCTGCAAGTGAACCTACATATATCCAAAATGTAAGCAAGTGTTTTTGATGACTGATTTTACTTGTCAACTTCACATATTCTAGGATAATCCTGGAAGTGGGTCTTAATAATGAATTGTCTAGAAGAGATTGGCCTGTAGTCATAATCATGTCTTTTCTATTCCTTTCCCCTTAGATGTATATGCTGCTGTTCATATCCTGTTTTAAGGCTTATAACGTTAAGGTTTCATGGATGTCACATTGCAGAGCATTGCAACTTCTCTCTAGCCAAGACACTACCTAATGATTTATGTACTCAGGCGCTGATACAGTACTTTGTACAAACTAAGCAAGTACTCTGCCACTGCCTTGAGTCTTTAGCCTTGTCTCTTTATATTTAAAAAAATAATTTGTCAAAATCCTGATGTAGTGGTTCATTAATGTAATCCCAAAACAAGAGTCAATGAGGTAGGAAGCCTTGTGAGGCTAGCCTGGGCTACACAGTGAGACATTGAACAGAGATCACTCAGAGATGGGGAGAGACAGACAGAGACAGATAGAGGGAGAGACAGATAGACTATGTCCAGGTACCAACCAGTCAAAGAAGGCCACATTCATTCTTGTGTCTTTCAGTTCAGCAGAGATGCAAATGTTTTAGTCTGGAAGCAAATCCTTTCCACTATGGAGTGAGACCAAACCTAACCTTTGTGAACACCTTGATTTTCAACAATGTGAATAATTTAGAAACAGTTTACTTTTCCAATTCATAGAAGTTGAGATCAATAATGAAATCTGTTTACTATTTCTAAATTTTCATTAATTTAGGTATGTAGCAACAGAAAAGTAATATAGTTACCAAGATACATGACATCACCAGAATTTCATATTCTATAGTCAAATATCTTCATGATTAAATCAACAGTAATCCAATTTAATGATAAAATACTTAGCTTGTATCTGCTGTAACTATACAAAAACAGAGGTATGTTTATATTATATAAACGTTATATTACAAATATGACTGCTAACTGTATTGTATACAATAGAATACAGCTATCTAATTTGTTCTAAAAGGCAAAAATTTATTTATGTAACATGTACACTTTTAAAATATTTTGATTGAAATAAAAACAAATCACTTTCACCTCCCCTTTCTTTCAGCATCTCACATGTTCACTCCTTTCTACATCCTTCATCTCCTCTTACTCTCAAATTGATGACCTCTTTTATTTTGATAATTATTTTAACATATATATATACATGTATGTATATATACATGTATGTGTGTATATATATATATATGTGTGTGTGTGTGTGTGTGTGTGTGTGTGTAAATACAACCAGCTGTGGTGATATTAGTAGTCTGCATATGTGTGGTTTCAGAGCTTTGTATTGAATAATAAATAAATCAGCTCATTCCTAAGAAAAGGTTGTAGTTATCCTAGCAGGCATTAGTTGCCTATAGTTCTTTGTCACCTGTTGTTCCCCATGAAGATTTTCACTACCTTATTGTTCCATTCTTGTTAATTCAACCATTTATAGGAGAAACTGTTTCAAAGCAGATTCGATGCTATTCTGCCTCTTACAAGGTTCTATTCTCTCTTTACAGGTATACCCTGAACCATAGATAGATGAAGGAGCTATGATATAAATGTATCTACTAAAGCTGGGTTCCCCATGATCTGTCAACTGCTAAATAGTGTTTAGTTTTGATTTTTCTACAGTGACCTCCATTTTCTGTAAAGAGAAACTTCTTAATTTGGCTGTATAAGGAAAAGATTTCAAATGTAGTAAGGAATTACACTGGTCTAGCAAAGTGATGATAGTAGATTCTTTTCTAAGGCCCATGACCTTTCAAGCTCAAGGAAGCTGGGTAGGTTTCAAAATGCAGGCATTATTTCCCTCCTGTTGAGTAGGTCTTGAATCTAAGTAGACATCATATAAGTGCTATTTGTTGCACTGTTACATATATCTTGCCATGCTTTTCACTGTTGTGGTTTATGTGTGTTGCAACTTGTTATGATTATTAATTGTCCCACATCCTAGCAGCTTGTACAGTATTTTCTGGTATCATGGAAGCTATCTTATTTTAAAAAAAAAGAGGCTTTCATGTTAGATGCAACTCAGATAATCCAAATTCTATTTCTGAAGCATATAGTGTTTTCAAAACACTGCTACCTTCTGCCTCTGATAAACAACCAAGGACTATATTGCAGTCTATATTGTTATGAGAGTTACTTGGACTACCCTGACCAATTCTTGGAAAGGAGGTTGCATTTGCCTGGTACTATGGTTTTCATTACTCTGTTTTGTTTGTTTGTTTGTTTGTTTGTTTTTTGAGCTGAAGATTGAACCCTGGGCCTTGTGCTTGCTGGACAAGCGCTCTACTACTGAGATAAATCCCCAAACCCTTGTGGTTTTTATGGGGAACATTATCAGTTGCATCATCATAATTTCCATTCCCTCCATTCCCATGTCCTCCAGGATCACAATTTTTAATTGTAGAGACAAAACAATGACTTAGCAGTTTCCATTAATTGGTATGTGAAAATATAAAGGGGAATAAAATTACTAATTCATGTTTAAATTATAATCTAAAGAAGTGTGTCTAATTTGTCTTTGAAGACATTTGTTAACAAAAGAAATTCAAAATCTCATAATACTCTTTCTTACAAGGACAGATAAACATCTTAGGATTGCATAATAGAAAATTTACCTTAAAACATTGTAAAATTACCTTAAAGTAGCCAGAAAGAGTTAAAAGGGGAAATAGCTGGTATAATAAAGGCTAAGTAAAATGGAATGATATAAAATGTTTAATTTATACAAAAGTTAACTCGGGTTAATTAAAACAGTATTTGAGAAGTGGAGAAGATGGCTCTGTAGGAAAGGTCCTTTGTACACATAGCCTGACATCAGGAATCTGTTCCACAGAACCTACATGATAGAGAAAAACAATTCTGGTAGTATTCTGACTTCACACATGCAGCATGACATGTGCAAGCATGTGTAAATATGCACACATGAATATACACATACAAAATAAATAAACAAATAAAATGATAAAAAAGAAAAATATTTGTTTTGGATTTCTCTTCATTTTTTACAATTATTACAATGTGTAGGTAGTATATTTTGTGGTGCTTGTGTGTATAAATATATATGTGAGAGTGTATGTGAGTGTATGCATGTATAGGTGTGTGTGGGAGAATGTGGGTGTGGGTGTGTGTTGTGGGTTTAGAGGTCAGAGATTGAGGGTAGGAATCTTACTTAATCATTATGCTCCTTACGTTTTTAATATAAGAGATTTTCTAGTCGTTTTACATATTAGCCACAAATTCCCCTGTCCTCCCTCCTCCCAATCCCCAGCCTTCTCCCCCAATCCGTTCCTCATTCATACCTCCTCCAAGGCAAGGTCTTCCCTGGGGAGTGAGAAGAGCCTGGTACATTCAGTTAAGGTGGTTCAATCCCCTCCTGCCTGCATCAAGGCTGAGCAAAGTATCCCAGCATAGGCCCCAGACTCCAAAAAACCAGCTCATGCACCAAGGAGAGGTCCCAGTCCCACTGCCTGGGGGCCTCCTAAACAGTTCAAGCTCATCAGCTGTCTCACTTATCCAGATGACCTGGTCCAGTTCCATGGAGGCTCCTCAGCTATTGGTTCACAGTTCTTGTGTTTCCACTAGTTTGGCTATTTGTGCCTGTGCTTTTTCCAATCATGGTCTCAAAATCTCTTGCTCATATAATCCCTCCTCTTGCTCATTGAATGGACACCTGGAGCTCTACCTGGGGCCTGGCTGTGGATCTCTGCCTCTCCTTCGATCAGTCACTGGATGAGAGTTCTATCTTGATAGTCAGGGTGTTCGGCCATCCAATTCCCAGAATAGGTCAGCTCAGGTACTCTCTTGACCTTGTTCTCCTACTCTGTTCCTTATGCAGCTGGGAACTCCTGGACTCCTAAACTCTCTTTCCCTGACCATTGTCCTCCATTACCCACATCACCCCCAGTTTGCTCATGTACATCTCATTCATTTCTCTATCACTGGGTGATCCCTGTGTCTACATGCTCCTTACTTTTTTAAAGATTTATATATATTATTTTACATGCATGAATGTTTTGCGTACATGTATGTAAATGTATTGGATATATGTCTTGTGCCTGCAAAGTTCAGATGATGATATGAGAACCCCTGGAAATGGAGTTATAGATGGTTTGGGGCTTGTGTAGCAGTGTTGGGAACAGAAATTCTGTCATCTGCAAGATCAGCAACTGCACATAACTGTTGAGTCATCTATCCAGCCTCCTATTTATTTTCATTTGATTTACATATTTTGATGCAAGGTCTCACTACTTAGCCTTGAATGCCCTGGAACTTATTATATAGACCATACTGGCCTTCAAATTATAGAGATATACCAGCTTCTGTGTATTGGGTGCTGAGATTTAAGTATTTCTTTGGACTTGGAGCTCAATAGATGGTGCCTGGCCAGTGAACTCCAGGGATCAATTCTTCTGTGCCTCAATGTGCTGTAGTTACTGAAGCATCCTACATGAGAATTTCTCCTAATTCAAATCCTCATGGGTAAATATCAGACACAATTAAGAATGAGCCTTCCCCTAAGTCCTTCTGACATTACCTCTTAGATCATGGTTTTGCTTAGATTCTATAAATCTTTCATGGCTCATTTTCTACTTTTTTATTCTAATCATTGTAAACTGAGTAGTAACACAGTTACTGATGTAAATTGAATGCTTTTCTCAGTTAATGCTTTGGTTTATTTACTTGCTGTATCAGTTTTAAGGTTTGATAACATTAAGGAGGTGATGACATCATGAAAACTTTGCCTTATGTTAGAAGTGGCATCATTGTAATGGGTGAGTTTTGAGTTAGGCTGTATAAGGTAAAGTTTTATGCAGAGTTTAAAGAAAGTTACTTATTGATCATTACTAATATATTGATTTTCACATGTCAAATTAGTATAAGACTAAGTACATCACATCACACAGTAGGTCCAATAATAAACTTTAGTGTAAATGTTATAAAAATAGTTTCAAAACAAGGTAAAAATTAACTTTTTAAAATTGTCTTTGATTATTTGTTTAGCAAAATTGGCTTTTCTATTCATGTGACATTGCTATGCAAGTTCAAAAACATTACTAGTTTTATAGAATGTTTTATTGTTTGAGAATTTCTAACTAATTAGTAATTCAAATTTTTCAAAATCCTCCATCCTTTCACAACCTTCCCTTTACTTCCTTAACAGATCAACCACCACTTTTCTTTTCCAACTTTATGTACTGAGTTTTGTTGTTGTTGTTGTCATTTTTGTTTTTGTTTTTGTTTTGTTTTTTGGTGTGTGTGGGTGTTTTGCTTTGTTTTGTTTTTTAACTCACTAAATCCACTTAATGCTCCTTGGATGATATAGTGTAGAATCATCTACTAGAACACTGGTATCTTCTCAAGACAGTGTCTTTGAAAATCAGTAGATTTTTTTCCTCCTAGATAACCTTCAATTCTAATAGCTCTTTAGATTGTAACTTCATTAGCCTATTTACCAGTCATGTTGGAGTTTTGGTTGGCTTGATCTTATGCATACCTCTCAGTCACAATGAGATAATGTGTACTGTGTACAGTGGTATAATCATACAGACATACAAAAAATAGAGCATTTATTTACTCTTGGTGAGAGTGTAGACTATCACAGCCCAAAGAGAAATCAGTGTGGATGGACCTTAAAAAGCTATTAACATAAGTACAAAATGAAAGAATTATGCCATCCCTATGAATAGTCTCCAAAGGCTCTATATAATACTACAGACACACATGCTCATGCATTTTCATTTTTGCTCTAATCACAATAGCCCAAAAATGGAAATGACCAAGATGCCCATCAACTGATGAATAGACAATAAACATGTGTACATATATACAATGGAATAGTATTATTCTTTGCAGGTATATTATGGAACCATAAATATCTTCCTAAGTGAGGTAATCAAATCTAGAAAGACAAATGTCACAGGTTTTTCTGTCATAAGTGGGTAGTCACTTTGATTTTTTTTAGATATGTGGACTACCCATCATGGGAATTTAGTGAGGGTCAGTGGGAGAATTTTACTAGGTTTATAAAATGTATCATAAAATAATACATATGTACTTCTCTTATAATCACATTAAATTATATGAATTTTAAGAACAAATAATAGTCAATGAACAATACATTAAAGAGCTAAATGTTCTTGAGACTTTCATATTGGGCTGGTGACTTCAATTTTCTGAATTTTCCAATTTTAGTTTACATAGCCATCAATGTATCAAAAACAGACCAGCCTAGGATGAGTTCTTTATACATTGTTGTAATACTCTGCCATGTAAACAATAAGCATTACTATAGCATTGTCAAAAACATAGCTTAAGGAAATGACATGTGCAGAATCATTGTGGTTGATTTAAGAAATACTAGCATATTGCCATGCTTTACATATATCAAATCCATTTTCCAAACAGGCCATTTGCCCGCATTTTACAATTTAAAAGGACAAGCATCCTCCTTTAAACATCACTAAGCAAAAACCTGGTTCAAATGTTTCCAGGCAACAAAAACTGGTATCTGAATACAAGGAAGGACACATCTTTTAAAACAGATACCATGAAGGACACAGTAACAAGGCAGCTGGTATGCTATCCTCTGCTGAATCAGTTCTTGACCTATATCCTGTGTTTTCAGTAGCCAGATGGTTTGAGATTTATTTTTAAGTGAGAGATATCAATCCAATAAGGAATAGGATGTTAGAATAATATACCCACCTATACAGAATAATGACCAAAATTGGCAAAATAAAAGGAAAAATTACATTTGATATGTAAAATAATGATTTTTCAAACTTCACAAGGAATTGATAATTTTAAAAAATCATCATTTTGCATCCTATTGACCTTAGAAATGGTACAAGTTCCTTATGTTATAATGCCTCTTTCCATGCCAATAGCATAATCTCTTGGCAAATGCATCCTATCAGTAATCTCATTTACATGCATTTACCTCATGTCTCAAGAGTCTGTTACTGAATTAATAGATTACGTAGTAATGAATCTTATTATTAAATCTCTTTTCATTAAAATGTTCATTTGACAGTATTTTGAATGGACAAATACATGTACATAAAATTTTGTTATTTAGAGATCATTGGACTCTCCTTACTATCCATGAATTTATAGGTTAAAGACTGTATGAAAGACAGAAGGGAAGATATTTTATATGCAACTTTATTCTATTCCCAAATGCATAATAATAGTCTTATATGACAAATCTTCATTATTATGGACTGAATTAATGCAGGAATCAAGATATTTAAACACAACATGAAAAGTTTATAGTTCACAAAACAAAAACAGTTTTAGGATATTTGATTTCCTAATTTATGAAACTCTCATTACTATGTAAATGCTAATTAGTCACTGTTGTTATGAAACACAAAGAAATATTACCATTAAACACACAAAACTTTATGTTGTTTTCAATAAGACTAATTGGTACTTTCATATTTATTTCTGTTCTCCTAAAGATGGCTCCCATTTGAATAGTAATGTGTTAGAACATTAAACAAAGACTATTTTTCAAGACAATGTATAAATTAAGCAAATGAGGTCTATTAGTAGTCAATATTCTATAATCCTTAACCACCAATTTGGGTTCCAAATTCCACACTGCAGTTAATTTATATACTTAGATTCAAGTATTTATTTACTAAAAAGTGTGAATATGACTATAGATATCATGCAACCATCATATCCAGCATTTCCGTTATCTCTGAGGCATGAATGAGACCTCCAGTGAATGTCTAAGGTTCAGTACTCAGGTCTATAAATACATACAATACAGTTCCATCAGGGGGTTCATATTTCTCATGAAGTAGATGCAGTAAGAGAGGTGTAAAATTATTAACTAACAATGTGCTAGAACATTTATGAAAATGAAACATGTTATATGTAGTGTTGTCGTTCCTCACTCAGTATTTCTTATTGCACTGTACTGAACTTTCTTATGAAGAAGTGAGACAAAACTGTGCCTTATCTGATCAGTGAAATGTGGTACAGGATCTGGCATTGTGACATGGAATTTGTTTACTGATGAATTTTGTACTTGGATGGAAATGTAATGAGCCCATGTGACTAATTTTGATGAATGAGAAGGACACTGGGTGACCAAAAGGAAGCTATATGCACAGCTTGTGTAAGGTGGATATGTGAATGATTCATACTTCAGGTAGAAGAAGACAGGAAATTGTAAAAAGTTATGCTATTATGTAGAGTGACTGAGAATTTGAATGTGATATATATATATATATATATATATATATATATATATATATATATATATATATATATATATATATATAATTTTTCCATCTTTCCATTTGATACTTTTGTACTATCATTCATTGTGAGTAACATAAGCACTGTGCTAGATTTCTTGCTACAGCTAATTCCTGATAGGATGAAAAATACAAATTATTGTGTTTTATGAATTGATATTGATTTATTAACTTAGTGCCTCTAAGTAAATATTAGTATAGTTTTGTATAATTTACATCTTTCATATAAATGTATGTATTAATAAGACCTACTTTCCAGATGAAAGTTAGGGGGGAAAAAGTACAGAATTCAACTTGTGCATAATGTCTTAGCTACCAAAATTTAAAGGTGTTTGAATGGACTTATTCTAGAATTAAATTTATTTTATTTTGCTGACATTTAAAAATATATGATTAATTGATCTCATTATTGTGAAGACATTTTAGCAAAAATGAGATCAGTCACATCTGTGTAACCTTTGCACATTCAGCGTCAACTCCTAAGGAATTCAACTTTATTGATTATTTTTCCTGTTTTAAACATGTATGTGCATGTGTTTGCTTTGAGTGAAGTGCTCATATGTGTTCTCCTGTGTGTGGGTGGTGCATATCTGTATGTGTATGAAGGCCAGATTTGACACACGCAATCTTCCTCCATCTCTTTCCACTTACTCATTGAGGCAAAGTTTCTCAGTTGAATCCCAATTTGTTCACACAGTTAACTTAAATTTAAGTCAGCTTTACTTAATAAATCTTTTATTCCCTTCAGAGAATGAGAATCAAAGCCCCACACTATCTTATTTTTTATTTACGTAGATCCTAGGCATCAGAACTCCAATCTTCTTGGTGAGAAATATCCCCTTTATTTACTTAATAATCTGTATATTTTTATTATAAAATTAATGCACAGAAATCCTACTTATCATTTTGGAGCTGTATTTTACTCTCATGATGTTAAGAATTTTTCCTGATTTATTTCAATATTATAATATATTATGACATATCATGTTGGAATACAGTCATTTATTTAGAATTATGTTTCATTAAAATTGTGGAAGAATCCTAAATTATGAAACATACACATTTTTATGCTTAATTATATACCATTACACATGGTGCAAGATATTTTATGTAGAACTGATGATAGCAGAAAGAGCAAATAATATTCAATAAGAAATGGCAAAAGCCCCTATATTTATGCTGGACAAGGCCACTGAATGGGAGCAAGTGTCCAAGTAGTAGACAAAAGAGTCAGAAATACATCTGCTCCTCCCACTATTAGGAGTCCCACAAAACACCAAGCTAGCAGCCATAATATATACTCAGAGGATCTAGTTAGTGTAGATTCATGAAGGCCCCATGCTTACATTCCTCATCTCTGTAAGTCCATATGAGCCCTGTTTATTTGATTTGGTGGTCCATATTCTCTTGGTGTTCTCCATCCACTCTGACTCTGTTACTCACCCTGTTCTGGGGGATCCTCCAATCTCTGAGGAGAGGACCCCAATGGAGACCTCCAATTTAGATTCTCTGCATAATGTCTGGCTGTGGGTCTCTGCATGTACTCCAATGGCTGCCAGAGGAAGCTTCTCTGATGATGAGTGGACAGGGCAGTGATCATTGAGTATTGCCAAATATCATGAGGAACCATTTAATTCATTTTTGCCAGTTATATTGGTTCCACCCCTGGTCTAGATCTTGGACATCCAGACTTTAGTTCCTGACCATCCAGGAAGTGCAGGGCATCAGTTTCCTCTTTTGGTGTGGGTCTGAAGTTTAACCAAACATTGACTGGTCACAAGTTTTGCACCTTCATTGCCCAGAACATTTAACTGGCAGGAAAGCTTGTAGGTGGAGTATTTTCTGGTAGGTTTGGTGTCCAGGTTTCTATTTCTGTAGCCTTCAGAGTACCTTCTTATTCCCAAGAGACTAGAACATAGGGGTGAAGGATCTAAGCCCACAACATCTCCACCTCTCTAAATTCAGTGTGTTGTGTGGAAGTTGTCTTCAGCATTGGAGCACCACTGTCAGTTTTCAGAGGACAAGCTTCTGTAATACATCAGCCTGGTTAGTTTAAGACTCTCTAGTCAGCTTATTCAGCCAATAACCCAACCAAATGTGACCCCATCCTGCTACTGGAAGCCTTGCCTTTCTACAAAGATGACCAGGTCAGTCATTGTGTTCTCTATTGCTAAGAATCCTCCTTAGGATCCCCCTACAGATTTCAGGAAGTTTATATTGCTCTTCTTGCCACAGCAGCTCCCCAAATGCCCCCCACTCCAATTTCAACTGTCCTTCTCACACTCTGTCCATTCCTACCCTTTACTTGATCCCTCTGGCTCCTGAACTCACCTGCCCTCAGTCCACTGACAGAATCTGTTCTATTTCCCATTCCAAGTAATTTCTACGTTTCCTGCCCTATAGTGCTCTTCTTTACCTAACCTCTCTTGGTCAGTAGAATGTAATTTGATTATCAGTACTTAACAACCAATATCCACCTCTGAGTGAACAACTACCATACTTTTCTTGCTGGGTCTCAATTGAAGATTCAGACATAAATCACCCACCCACAGACACCTAATGATAAAGAAGCCAGAAATACACAATGGAGAAAAAGAATGCATCTTCACCAATTGGTGCTTGTCAACCTGGATGTCTGCATGTAGAAGTCTGCAAATAGAGTCGTATTTATCACCTACACAAATTTCAAGTCCAAGTGGATCAAAACCTCAACATAAACCAGATATATTGAACCTGATCCAAGAGAAAGTGGGGAATACCCTTGACCAAAATGCCCTATGAGACAGCTTCCAGAATAGAACACTTAAAATGCAGACACAAAGATCAAAAATTAATAAATGGGACCTTATAGAACTGGAATGCCTCTGTAAGGCAAAGGACACTGTTATTCAGGCAAAGAAGAAGCCTACAGAATGTTGAAAGATCTTCACCAACTCCATGTCCATTAGAGGTAAAGTATCCAATATACATATATTAAAAAACAACCTCAACATATTAAAATATATTCAGTTTTAAAATGGGGAAATGATCTAAACAGAGAATTCTTGACAGAAGAATTTCAAATAGTTTAGAAATACTCAAAGAAATATTCATCATCCTTATCTATCAGGGAAATGAAAATTAAAAGTCCTTTGCAATTCCATTGCAATCTGTTGAAGGGGCTAAGATCAATAACATATGTGACAGCTCATGTTGGTGACGACATGAGCAAGTGTAATGCTTCTCCATTGCTGTTGAGAGTGAAAATTTGTAGAGCCACTACAGAAATCAGTATAATGGTTCCTCAGAAAACTGCGAATCAATCTACCTCAAGACCAAGCTATACCACTCTTTTACATTTATCCTATCCTACCACAAGGACACTTGCTCAACAATGATCCTTGTGGTTTTATTCATAATACCCAGGCATTAGAAACAAATGAGATGTCTTTCAATTGGAGAATGGATAAAGAAAATATTGTACATTTAAACAATAGAGTATCGTTAAAAATGACATCATGATATTTGCATGCAAATGGATGCCCTAAATCTTTTAAAACACTATGTTATATTCCATTATGATTGTAGAGCAGGTTTGCATGACTTCAAGTCTCCGTATTTGTTAAAGTTGGCTTCATGACCTCGAATTGTATCTACATTTCTGAATTCTTCTTATAAACTTGACAAAATTGCTATTTTTTCTGTTTGTTATATAGATTTATGACTGACTTCATAAATCACTGAAAGCACATCAAAGTCACCAAGACAATTAAGGATCAACCTGCTTCTTTTTCAGTTCCCTAATTTATTCCTGTTTTTTTTTTTTTCAGATATGCTGTTTAGTTAAGTGTATTTCTTCATTTTTTTTTTGAGCTGAGGATTGAACCCAGGGCCTTGAGCTTGCTAGGCAAGCACTCTACCACTGAGGTAAATCGCCAACCCGTGTATTTCTTATTGATCCTTATTTATTAGTCAACATTTTGTGAGAGATATATATATATATATATGAAATACCGCTTTCTCTTTAGCAATGCTTACATGATGTATGCATTTCCATTATCTATTATGATCCCATTGAATAATTTTACCACTAATGTGTTCACATAGTTTAATGACATTCTTATATTAGTTTTGCTTATTTTTTTAAATCTATTTCTACTACCCTGCCATTTTCCTGGCATCAATTAGAATTGTGATTTGTCTGGCCTGATAAGGTAGTACATATCCTTAAAGCCAGAACTTGGGAAGCAGAGAATGATGGATCTCTATGACTTTAAGGTCAACCACGGCTACATAGTGATGCTCTATCTAAAAATAAGAAAGAAAAAGTCCAAAATTTTTAAGTTGCTATTTTGAAAATATATAATTAACTCACAATTTTTGTGATTCTAGGACCTATAATGAGTACATTCTCTATAGATATATATCTATATCCTTATCCATGTATGTATGTATGTATGTGTTTATCTATCTAACTTTCTATCTATATTTTGTTTGCCTGTGTAAAAATTTTTAGCATTTCAGGTAAAATATCTCATACATATGATTCTTAGCCCTATTAAATTAGGTTGATTATTATACACATCATATGATATACATTAAAACCCCTAGTGACTTTATCATACATTTAAAACATTTTCTCAATGGACGTAAATATTTAACTAAATAGAAGATGAAAGTTGTATCATATTTACCCAAATTCTGTCCTTCCTCTTCTAAAATTCATGGTGTCCCTGTGCTGTAATTTTTCTTCCCCTTTAAGGAAAGATGTCTGTCATTCATGTTAGAACCACTCTGATTTTCTTAGTATTTATTCACTGGACAGAGTTCACTTTACTAAAGGAATATAGTGGATATGCAATTATCTATTGACTGTCATTTTCTTTCAATAACTTAATGGTGTGTGTTATTTTATGCATTATCAGTGGGAAACATAATTGTCCACATTATTTTACAAATGTTTGTACACATACAGATTCTCCAACTTGGGCTTTGACATCCAGATGCTCCTCTTAACTTGAAGAGTGCTAGGGTGCAGCTCATTTCTCACACTGTATCCCACAGGTACTCAGATTTCAGCTTCAGGGTGTGGCTGTTCTGATATTTCACTTATAAGAAACTAAAGATTTGCACATATAACTATTTACTTGCAAGTGATTTCCTCTCTTTGGCCAATTTTATGCAAATATGTTGCCATAAAAGTAAGACTGATTAAATATTTATTCTTCAACATTCCAAATGTTATGTATGACTTGAGATTCCTATCATAATAAAACAACAATAATAGAAGTGGGATCAACAAAGACATTCTCCCAACACTCTTAGTCCTCTTTAGTCCACTTTACTGTGCAAGCTCCCATAGTTTCAGTGCTTGTGTTCCTTGCGCATCAGCAAAATGACACCTTGAGTATATTTGGAATTGATACATGGTCACAAGAGAAGAAAGAACAACTTCCCTTAAAGGAAGACACCCTGAAAGAAGGTACTCTCTATTTGGTTTTGCTGACAGTGTCTATTACAAAGTTTTACTTTCAGAGAGTTTTTTTTTTTTTTTTTGAACAGTGCTTTGGAGACAAAGAAGAAAAATACAGTAGATACCATATAGATTTTTTTCAGATTTTGATTAGTCTTCAGTCTACTCTCTATTATTTTCTTTTCAGTCCTCAGGAGAGATTTATTTATTCATTTATATCTCATCCAGAGTTTTAGCATCAATAACTGAGAGTTATAACCTATAATGGCTTCAATCAGTCTTTGACAAAATCAGAATAAAATCATCATTATTTAAAAAAACCTTTTATTACAATCACAATTTGCTTTTTTACATTATAATTCATAGCTGCTTGAATACATTCAACAATTATTTCAGCTGTTCATTTATCTGAAATAACTTTTATGTCCTGTTTAAAAAATTAACATTCACTTTTATCTGGCTACTAGATGTTATAATTGAAATTCACTCACTAAAATTCAAAAACTGGATTTTCTCTCAAATCAATTTTAACTAAGAATAATATTTTATAATAGTACATTGATTAAGGCAACTTAAGTATTACTTAAATCAATAGTACAGCTACATGAATCATTAGACTTCAGAAATATAGTTTTCCTGACTGCAGTAATAGACAGGTGTTATACAACTCATTACTTGTAATTGGGACATTTCTTCTTGGAAGAAACTAGCCCTCAGGAAGTAAACAGAAGACTTACATTAAGCTTTAAAACACACGTTCAAGAGGTTCCTGAAAGTAACTGGCTTCACAATTTCATTACTCAAGTGTATAAGCATTAGTACTTGCTGGGAAAAAGAGTTCTTACTGGCCAAACTACCTGCAATTTACCCAGAGATCCAGGAATGTAAGTTGTATTTTTGGCTTTGCAATGCCATTTGAGTCACCAATGCTTTTATTCATAATCATCATATGTGCTCTTCTAGTTAAAACAAATATTCACTGATTCAGAAAGCTAGGCATATGTGAAATCATCTGCCTGATCTTTCATTTGTCATTTGGGAAAATAGTTTCTAGTTCACATCCACCCCCAAAAAGTTATTCAATAAAAGAATATATCACTTTTGCCTTGTATATCACATATCTTAAAGTAAAATATACTTATTACAGTAAAGATGGCCATTATGTTCTGTAACCTATCAGAGACATCTAGATTTTAACACTGGTTTACCAGCATAAACAAGAGCAGATTCAGCACTTCAGGACAATAGGCTGAATTCAAATACAAAGAAATAGAGTAATATAATTGTGTGTGTGTGTGTGTGTGTGTGTGTGTGTGTGTGTTCTGTAGATTAAAATTGGGTCCTTCTGCTTATATGGCAAATACCTTACTAACTGCACCATCATCAGTATTCTGAACTAAAAAGATGTTGAGATTTATGTCAACTTTTTTTGAAATCAGCAAAATAAAATGGAAGAAATATGTTCCTGAGAACAAATGATCATTTCAATAACATATTGACCAATCCTCTTTAAATGTCACAGGACTTAACTTAGAAGATCGTATAGTAGTAATGTTTAGGAGTCAAGGATTTAGTGGATTATTAAGGTAAAATGCAGTATTTAAGAAAATCCAGGACTGCATCAGTCGCATAATAAGAAGAGAGAGAGAATTAAAAAAAAATAAGTTTGTTCTGCCTATGAGCAATCTCAGGACTGCTTGCCAGTCAGCACAAAATAACTCATCAGATGCAGAAAATTGATTTTACATTTCCTGTTTTTCAGAACTTTGAGATGAATAAACTTCTATTCTTTGTAAATTAGACTTGATGTATACCTGTCTAGCCCTTGGAAGTTACTATTAAAAACTATTTAGGATAATAAAGAAATGCAGGTTGGTAGTCATCTTTTACAATCAAACTTGTCATCAAGCTAGGTATGCTTTCAAGGTCAAACAAAGATATACAGGTAGTCTTCAAACATTTCAGATATCTATAGAATATGAGATTTAAGATGTTTTAATAATATAAAGCTTTTTATAGCAATAAGACATGTTGCCCCCTGACAGCACCTATTTATTTCAGAGAAGATTATGGGCACCAAAGAAACTTCATATGGAGTTTATTTTCTTTATGGCAAAAGTTAGCCACTGGGGAAGAAACTCTGAATGCCTCAACTGCTGACAGTATGTTGTCCAAATTGGACATGCAGGACACAAAAGTAAGCAACTGCTGAACATTGTCAAGACAAGGCATGACAGTCCTTCAAAATTCCTGTTTCAAAAGAAAAGTTTGTCAGATACTTTAGGCCTGAAGGCTGAAATGGATGCCCAGTGTTACAGAAGAACTTTGAGTGACTCTGTAGACATCCAGTTGTTTCTGTCATTGCTTGGTTTTGAAAGTTTATTGCTCTTCACTTCCAGATTACTCAGTTAATATTATATCTTTTTTGGATCTCTGACTAAATAAATATAGTTATAGTTTTCTTTCTTGTCAAGTTCAGAAAAGAATCTCACAAAAGAAGTGTAAAGTGTATAAGGTTGAGAGACATAGAAGGATAGTTTTGAGTTGGTAATACAAGTTAAGACTGAAAGTAAATTAGGTACAAAACTTTGGAGTCAGCAAGATAGGATAGATAATGGAGTACTTTTTCTGAATTTCCCAAATGCAAATGGACTGCACTTTGTGAATATAATTCTTACATGGTTTTTATTTTACATAATTTTACTATGTTAGAATTAAAAACCTTCCCTTTTTATTTAGACAAAAAGGGGGAAATGTTGTGTGGTAATTTTATCTCATTCTGAAAATAAATTACAAGTTAGAGCTAACTATTAGCTAACCAAAATTAAACATCGAGGTCTGGAGGACTAGGGACAGATAGAGAGACAGGAAGTAGTAAGGCAGGGCTTAGAGAAGATCTCAGACTGTTAGATGAAGAATGGAAGAAAGAGGAAGTCACTGGGGGCTTCTCTACCACTTCTCTGATTATTCACGTTCTTACTCAAATATCTCACTCCCAATTTTTATTGATAAAGAATAATTAGATAATTAATTATGCATCAATACAATTTTGCCTTTCCAGGGTTATACATCCATTTGCATTAGTACCTTATACTCTGTCTAGCCTCTGTGGTTAAACGGATTGTAGCTTGTTTACTGTAAAATACAAAGGTAAAATGATGGAATAAGAAAAAAATCATCCAGATTGAGGTAACTCCTATCCAGAAATGTAAATATGGTATGCATTCAATTAAGCCTTGTGTTAGTTGTTAAGTCATTGATAAGTAAACTTTTAAAAGCTTACATATGTCCTCTATGAAGTTTTGTATGGTTCTCCAGATCTGTTTTTGGAGCATTCAACATTAAGTGGCCACCAAGCGTCAGTGTGTCATTTTTCTAGGTGTGCACATGTTCTACCCTTAAGGATAATATCTAGCACTCAGAATCTTCTAAAGTAGCTCTTAACCACACAACAAAGTAGAAATACTGTAACAGTGGAGAGCAAATAGCCATTCAAACATTCTCTTCAACTAAGAAATAAGCTTAAGCTTCTTAAGCACTTATATTCTGTGAATTTTGATTCCAGAAATAATTAATTTTCCTTTGTTATCTCCATCTTGATTTTGAGTATATATATACACACTCAATCTATGTGAAAATTTGATTAATTAAAAAAGTTGTGGGAAAGAAATGTAATTAAGTGAACTAGACAGTTTCTAAATAGCTCTCAGTCCTCACCCACACAGAAGGACATAAAGCAGAAAGTTGTCTTGACTTTGATATATTGTCTAATGTCTCATTTAAGAATACTGAAAATTTATTTTTCCAAGCATGCAAAAGTAAAAGACACAAGAAGGAATTATATGTAATATGGGTATAATTTAATAAATGTCCAGGTAAACTCAGAGTATTAAGCAAATTAATTTTTTTATTGATAATTCCTCTCATATAGCTAGGTCTTAAATATTTTATCTTTTGGTAAGTTATTTCTGAGTTCTTTTCCATTTTTAAAATATTTTCTTAATTTTTTACAATGCTGTTCTAAATCAAAAATTTAATTGCCTTTTAAAAATAGATAATCATTATAGATGACAACAATGGGTTTAATAAAATAATTGTAAAAATACAATAATTAAATAAATACATAATGATTCATTGTTATACCAATAAATTAGTTTGTCTTTCAAACACCATTTGAGAAAATTCTATCTGCAATAAATGGTAATTTACAGAGACTAACAGCTGATCAAGGTACTGAGAATAATAGATTGTAGTATCTTCAGCCCAAAATGAAATATGTATACCACACTGCCAACACTTAAGCTTCAGATATCATTGAAGAATATGTAAAGAAAATATTGTACAAGCCACAGGCAATGTACAAATACAAAGAAGCATTGACTACTTGATACATTGAGGCAGTTGATTGCAACAGTATATACAAAACTTGTCTAAGCATAAAGCCAGAACAAATTTCAGCATGAAGATGGGAATTGAGCATGAAACTCCATCTATATCCATGGAGCTTCTGGCAATTGATCACTTCTAAGGGGCGGGGGAACCATTTTCTCTAAGATTGTAGCCTATGGTAAGTGTCATACAGTAGAAGGCCAATAACTGAGAATATCTGAGCAGAACAAATTGGTATTAATGGATAAACAAAACAAATGAAAAACAAAAAAGGCATTTCACATGAGAAGGTGGGAATGGTGGGATTTAACTGGGAAATTAATATAATAACACACGTTACATGAAACTGGCAAAGAACTAATTGAAAATTATAACAATCAAGAAATGCTCAAATTGAAAGAACACAAGTGAAAAGGAAGAAAAATATTGAATTAATAAATAATATACATCAATATCACCAACATCTCATTTTGTGAACTGATCATTTTGAAAGGTACACTAATTATTTGTCATGCCTTCTTTTGATGAACTACTATGACTCTGCTAAACAAACATAGATATAGATGGGTATAGGAACACATTTGTTTAATAAGCTCATAAACAGATGGAAAGAAGTATTGGCAGAATTCTTAGGAAACCATGGTGGTGTCATTATACTATACCAGGCAAATTGATGGTCCATTGTGGGTCTTTTTGTTTCATTAATTAAAGACTTAATAATGGACTCAAATAGAAGCTCAGAGACAATTGATGAGTGTTTAAAATAAAAGTCCCATTTATGGCAAGGTAAATATCTCTCAGAAGAATGAAGAAGGTAAGAATGGATACCATCCACATGTTGGAAGGTATCTACACAGTCAAGATGGAGCTTTAGAAAAAGAGAAAAAGGGCCCCAAGCATCATTGATGGAGTTTTCTGTGAGACTGTGCCTCCTAATAATGTAAGAAGCTACAAACATAAAGTCTTACCAACATAACTGTTCACACATGAGCTGAACAAGGGCGTCTACAATAGAAATGACACAACCCCTGGGAGGCTACCTAGAAAATGGGACCCTAGGAAAGACCCAGGGATCACCCAATGACAGAGAAATGGATGAGATCTACATGAACAACCTGGATGACAGTGGGAGAAATGAAGGGCAAGGTTTGAGGGAAGGGAGGCTTGGGAGAGCAGGAGATCCCAGCTGGATCAGGAACAGAAAGGGAGAACAAGGAATGGTAGACCATGATGGATGAGGACCACATGAGAGCAGGAGTGGGCAGAGTGCTGGAGAGGTCCCCTGAGGTCCACAGTGATGCATCCTCTGTAGACTGCTGGCAGTGGTCGAGAGAAAGCCTGATCTGACCTAGTCTGGTGATCAGATGGCCAAACACCCTGACGGTCTAGCTGGAACTCTCATCCAGTGACTGATGGAAGTGGATGCAGAGATCCACGGCCAGGCCCCAGGTGGAGCTAGGTGTGTCCAGTTGTCGAGAAGGAGGAGGGACTGTGGGAGCGTGAATTGTTGAGCCCAGGATTGGAAAAAGCATGGGGATGAAAGACCAGATGAATGGAAGCACATGAATTGTGAACCAAAGGCTGTTGAGTCCCCAGCTGGATCAGGACCTCTGGATAAGTGAGACAGTTGAGTGGCTTGGACTCTTTGGGAGGCACCCAGTCTGTTGGACCTGGACCTGTCCTTAGTGCATGACCTGGCTGTTTGGAACCTGGGGCTTACACAGGGACACTTTGCTCAGCCTGGAAGGAGGGGACTGGACCTGCCTGTACTGAATCCACCAGGTTTAAATGAATCCCCAAGGGGAGTCTTGGCCCTGGAGGAGATGGGAATGGATGGGAAGGGACGTGGAGAAGGTGGTTGTGGGGGCGGGAGGGGGGAGGACAGGGGAACCCAAGGCTGATGTGTAAAATTAAAACACAAATATAATTTTAAATAAGGGAAAAAAACAGAAATGTCAAAATGGATTTGTGGAAAAGCCATAAGATCTCAATCCAAAACAAAGAACTACAGCCAAGTGTAATGATAGTGGTAGAAATATTCTTCCCCAGTGAAGAGCAAACCGATTTGTTGTCTGTTACCAATTGGTGAGCATTTAAAATACATACAAGTAACATATAGACTGAAGAGGTCTTATTTATGAATGCACACACACTCATATATACACACATCATCATCATCATCATCATTACATCAGAGAAAACTGATTTTTCCTTTACCTCTCCTCTCAGTATAAATTATAGTTCTATTGTTGGCCTTTACCCTAGTGCTTACATTTACACATACACACTCACACACATGTGTCTGTGTGTGTGTGTGTGTGTATTTTATATAACAGAATAAAATATAATAAGATGAAACAAAATCTATCACAAGGAAGTTGAACAAAACTGACCAACAGGAGGAAAAGAGTCCAAGTGAAGGCACAGGAGTCAGAGACACACTTGTTTGTACACTTAGGGATCCCATAAAAACAGTAAATTGGAAGCCATAATAAAAGTGCAGAGCCTTGTGCATGCTGCTTTGGTCTCTTTGAATTCACAGGAGCTTTGCTCATGTTGGTTTAGAGGACATTGTTTTCTTGGTGTCCTCCATCCCCTCCAACTCTTACACTTTATGCACCTCCTCTCCTACTTTGTTTTCTGACATCTCATGGGAGAGATTTGATGGAAACATCCCATTTAAGAATGAGTGTTCTGCTGGGTGGTAGTGACACATACCTTTAACCTCAGGATTCAGGAGGCAGAAGCAGGTGGATCTCTGAGTTTGAGATCAGCTTGATATATAGAGTGAGTTCCAAGACAGCAGGAACTGTTACATAGAGATACCTTGTCTCAGAAAACTGAGAGAGAGAGAGAGAGAGAGAGAGAGAGAGAGAGAGAGAGAGAGAGAGAGAGAGAGAGAGAGAGAATGAGTGTTCCAAAGTTTCTCACATAGACTTAAATGTGGCTGTGGGTTTCTATATTGTTTCCTTCTGCTGCAATAGGAAGTTTCTCTGATGACGATTGAACAAGACACCGATCTATGAATATAGCAAGGGATCCCTACAGTTCACTTTATCACTATTTTTTTTTTCTTTTAGACCAGTGTCATTTGGTTTTATCCTAGGTCCCTGGGCTTTCAAAGCCTGTGCTCTTATTCTTCAATGTGAATATAAGGACATGTGTCAATACTATAATAGAGCTATGGATGATCTTCACAGTAGTAATAAAATATTTCAGTAGTTGTTATTACTGTTGTACCTTAAATAGTATTATAGCAAAATTACTATCAAAATATTTTTCTGGTAAAATATTAATCTCAAAGTTATGTAATCGTTCAAGTGGTACACCCTAAAATACCATGTTATAACTTCATATTCTCTTGTCCTATATATTCACATTTACATATTCATTAATCTGTATATAAACATTATAAAACTTATTTGAAATGCACAATACAGTTGTAGTTACTCCTATTGTGTACTAATTTGTTATAAGTTTTCTGTTTTAAATTTTTTGATCAACTTTTCTGGTGTTAATATTTAAATTATGTCTTCTGCTCCAGGTTCAAAAATTTTTTTTGTTGTTTGTTTTTTTTTGTCTTTTGTTTTGTTTTTTGTTTTTTGTTTGTTTGTTTTTCGAGACAGGGTTTCTTTGTGTGGCTTTGTGCCTTTCCTGGGACTCGCTTTGGAGACCAGGCTGGCCTCGAACTCATAGAGATCTGCCTGGCTCTACCTCCCAAGTGCTAGAATTAAAGGAGTGCACCACCACTGCCCGGCCAAAAAATTCTTACATATAATGAAGAAAATGTTGTAAAGGCTAAACAGATGTCTATCTTAATCTCTAACTCCTCTTTAATATCCTTCTCTTCTCTTAATGCTCCATCTGGAGATATTTTTTCTCAGAGTAAGTACTAACTCTTCAAGAACCTCTTTAGAAGAAAGCTTTCCATAGCCTGTTCTTTCAGGGACTCTGTACTCCATAATTGACTGGTTGCTTTATCTTTCACATTTTGATTCACTCAAAATAATGAGAAACCAGCTGTAGTGTTTCCATTCAGTCTCCATTCAGTTTCAGTCTTGACATAAACATTTCTGTTTTCTTTCCTTTGAGAATGCTTCTTCTAGTCAATCATTTAACATTTTTTTTGTATGCAATGTTTCTGTTCTTTAGTGATTTAATACCTGTTTTAAATATTGCCACCTTCCACAGAAACTTCAGTGCTGGGATACTTTTTCCGTTTTCATATCCTCATTTTAATATTTAATTATTTTTATTCATTGTTAATTAATTAATTGAGGTTTGCAATTCAGTCATGATTGCAAACTCAGGATGGTTTTAAACTAATAAGGGTCCTGAGTACTAGGATTACAGGTGAGAAATATTGGGCCCAGCTACATTTATTTATTCTTTATGCTGCAACACATAAATCTCTCTCTCTCTCTCTCTCTCTCTCTCTCTCTCTCTCTCTCTCTCTCTCCCTCTCTCTCCCTCTCTCTCTTTCTCTCCCTCTCTCTTTATATATATTCCTTTCTTCCTGGATCCTGGCTCAATTTTACCCTCCTCAGAAATAACCCTAGAACTTTGGCTGTTTTACACATACATTTCATATCACAGATGAAACATCCATTGCCCACACTCATCTACTCTGAAACAGTGTTTTGATAGTTCTATGATTCAGGTGTATCTGGGCATTGATAATACCAATTTCTTCTCAATGCTGTTTACTCTTTTATAACAATTACATATTTTCTCAGTCCTTTAATAAGTGTAACATTAAGCTCATGTTTTAGTACTTCCTTATTCTGAGTTCTGCCACACTTTTGTTATATCATATTTATTTTTCTAATTCTACTTCCTTAATCATTGTGCTTAAATTTTATGTTCAAGGACAATAATCATTTCTCTTCAAATACTTTTTGATTCCTAGAGATACTCTCTATTTCATTGTATTTCTGTCATGAAATTATAACCTTAGTCAGTGCTGATTAACTACAGATAAAACTAATCAACTAATAAATAACACATCTCCATACCTCTCCACAAAGCACTGTCTCAATACATTAATGACAATTGATTGCATGAACTGTAATTAAATCTTTTTTCTATACTCACTCAGGATTTCCAATCAGTAGTTTCTTAGAACCATTACAAAGAAACTGTCTCAGCCTTTATTCTATTTAGCAGAAAGCAACATTCAATCATTCTTGACAGCATATTAAATTTCCTCTTCCCTTGAAAGACCAGTTTGCTCATTTCTTTGGTCTTTTATTTTCATTTATGTCTGACCATTAATTACACTAAATTTAAAATATTTGATCTCTGAAGTTTTTCTTTTAAATACTAAATTTTTGGTTATTATAAATATTAATTGTCTTCAAAGAGATTTAACACACACAAGAACATGCCTCTGATTCAGATAGAAGTTATAAATTCTCTATGCATATGTCAAGTTATCTATTCAATGTCTCTTCCTCATTGTCAAATAATTATCTACAATTCACTATGTCAAAACTGAGTTGCTGTTCAACTCTACATGCTCCCCACAACAATCTATTTCTAAATTCTACCTTCCCAATTACTCAATCTGCCTTAAGGTAAATCTCAATTTCTCCTTCTCTTTCTGTATTGCCTTTGTTAAAAATTTCTATTGGTCTTAATTTCTAATTTCTAAAATTTATCCAATATATCCAGCCTCTTTTTTATAGTTACAGACTTTTAAGTTTTGCTTTAGAAATTTCTTGCCTATGGTATAAAAATATTCTGTGTTTGCTTTTGGATTTGTTACTATTTGATATTTTTCATGTTTAGATTTAAAATACACTTACAAATTATATAAATAGTTTGACACAGGTTTCAAATTCATAATTGCTCATATACTTTTCACTCCAGGCCCCCAAATTCATATTTTGGAATCTTAATTATCAAGGTGACAATATTGGGAAGTAGGTTTTTGTCAAAAATCAGTTTAGTAAATACAACTTTCCTATGGAGGAGGATTTATCTTATGAAAGATGCAACAGAGGATTTTTAACCTTTAGACTTTCTGAAAAAATATACTGGAAATGAGTTATGTGTAAACAAAAAAGTTGGAACACTTAAGTGCTTTGAACTAAGACTACCAAGTCTTTAAAATTATGAGAAATAAGATTTTATTGTTTACAATACAAACACTCTCCATCAGATTACAATAACAACTGAAGTAGGAAAGACATATCTCACATGTTTTAGATATTGTGAGTACATTTACTTTTATAGGTGAATATTTTAATATTCTTCAGTCTTGTTATATCTTTTTTTTGAGACAGGGTTTCTCTGTAGTTTTGGTGCCTTTCCTGAAACTCACTCTGTAGACCAGGTTGGCCTCGAACTCACAGAGATCCACCTGACTCTGCCTCCTAAGTGCTGCAATCAAAGGCATGTGCCACCATCACCTGGCTTCAGTCTTGTTGTAAAATTACATTAGAATATGTTTGATGTGGCTAACTTGAATAATTTTCAATTTTGACAAAAATAGTGCATGGGAAGTAATACTGTAATGTTATATGAGGCTAATAAGTACTGGATATTAATTAGAATAGGGATAATGGAGCTTGGTAGAATCTTGAAAATATTTTATAATACAATTAATGTGCTAAATAGAGTATACAGGATATAAAATGTTAATGCACAGAGATTGTGATGGCTATTCTTGACTGTTAATTTGACTATATCTGGAATTGTTTGTAATCCAAAAGTGGAGGGAACAACTATGAGAGGTTTTTGATTAATTTGAAGTGGAAAGATCTACTTCTAATCTGAATCTTTGATGTAAAAAGACATACCTATAGTCCGGAACTAAACTGTGCCACAACTTCTGCAGGAAGCCTACATAAGGACTTGGAAGAAGGATGATTTCATTCTCAGCCTGCTTGCTCTTTCTTTCGAGCAAGTCCATTTTTTTAACTGCCATTAGAGCCTAAATATTTAGGATTCTGTGTATACTGAAGGCCAGCTGAGACAGGTAACCCCAGGGACTGAAAAACTACTAGATTTTTGGACTTTCTTTTCATACATAGCCAATGTTGGATTATGGGACCACAGCCAGTAAGAAACTCTTATAAATACTCTTTCTATATAGAAATATAGACAGATTAATTTTATAAGTTATGTTTCTCTAGAGTACTCTCACTAATACTCACAAAACAGAAAGTTTTTGGGGAATTTGAGAAAATCATTTGTTTTCCTTATTTATTCTGAAATAATTTTTGAATAATTAGAGAGGCATTGTGTTGTAAATAAAGTAAAAACAATTCAAGTTGCCTCATTTTTTAAAATAACTTCAACAAAAAAAATTGTAAAACAAAGACAAAATATACACAGCAACCACTTTGAAAACACCCATCAGAAAATGATGAATGCTTATAAGACACAAGCCCATGAGATCCACCAGAGCCTCAGTTTACTGCCCAGGGTAGATTTCCGGAAAATGGAGCAAGGTAAAAATCACTCATTCATACAAAAATAACTGTAAGTTAAGGGGGAAATAAACATATTTTTTTGAAGATTGTATATTAAGTAAAAGATACAGAAGGAATATACTCACCAGGCATAAAATAGAGGGCTGATCTGTGCAAGCTCATGAGGAAACTATCCAAATCCAGAAAATCATCCAAATAAGATAATTAGAAACCAGTGCTTATGTGGGGTGTGAAATGACTATACTCCTAAGCTATAAATGTTTGTGATCTGCCAGACGTTACATCAGTATTTACAAATTTTACTCAATTGTTTATATCTAGAAAGTGAGATGATTCAATGGCCTCCGAATAACAGTGACATCAATGGACATTTATGACAAGATTCATTATTTGTTAAGTGACATTTACATGAATATTATGCATATTTCAGGGTAGATGTCCACATTGTCTAGCTTCCAAGAGATGCAATTACTAATCATTTGAGGGAGCATTAAAACTTGGCCAACAAGAAATCTAAAGCCATTACTATGAACTGGATTAATTCATAGAATTTTGAGTCAATGCTTTTAACCTACTCACTAAAAATAGATTGATGTGCAAGAAAAATAAAAGAGCAGATATGCTAATTATGATAAGGGAGATATTAAAAAACCCAAATTAAACTTCTGTTCATGAAAATATATAAAGTAGTAGACAAATTGGCTGTTTAGAGCAGTGCATTGAAAACAATATAGGCAAAGTTATCTAAGAATGAACAGAGATTTAAAAATAGTTTGTAAAAACATAAAGCACTTGAATAATCTTTAGAAATTCAAAATGAACTAAAATGAACATAATTTGAACCCTCAACTCTGAAGAGTGTTCATATTATAGGTATAAAGGAGAATAAAATTGAAATTTGATGAAAATGGGATTCCCTGGATCTATGAAACTTAACAATATAACAGAAAAAAAAAGAAATCATACACTGTCTCCATCATAATTAGATATCTTGATTTTATGATAAACAGAAAAATCATAAACACATACAGATGGAAACAAATATTCCCCACGAAAGAAAAAAGATAATGGTGGAGGAATGCATTTCTCATAATCACAGGGCAGACCTTAGGTGAGAGGAGTAGTACAATTAATAATTGAAAGGAGAAATTAAGAATCCCATTCCATAGACTTCTATGCACAATGAATGTATTATTTTTTTTAAAAAAAATTTAAGTATATGTTTCCTCAAATATAAAAATTAAAAGGGAGCATTTTTCACAGATGGGCAAAAAATGTTTGAAATTATGCAGTTAGAAGAAAACTATCAACAATTATAAACATGGTTCTATAGAAAATAAGAAATCATCTATAGATAACCACAGGAGTGTTTTCTTATTTAAATATTTAATATAATAATCTTTAGATAATAGTAAACCTTTTAGTGAAATAGTAATCAATATTTATAAAATTGTATATTTAAAACTCTTACTTAAAACAATATAATATGACAGGAAATTTTTGCACTACAAATTAAATGATAAAACAACACTTAGATCATAATTGGAAAGAGGTTACAGGTTTTTAACATCCAAGTAGCCACTGAAATCCTAAAATGAAAATGTACATATAAAACATTCAAAGTAATAAAAAATCACAATCATGAAGACATTATTATTTATTCAAAGATGAAAACAAGCTGAACAAAACTGAAAACATATAATAGATTTGTAGGAATGCAAATAACCATATGTGGAAAATGTATAAACACCATAATTAATTATCATTTTATTAAACTCCCCATTTACACTCCATGCCAACATAACATGAATCAGTAATAAGATGTGTAAAGAATAATTCCTCAGCATTTTACATCTATTGTTCTTTTCACTATTTCTGTAGAACTAAGAAGAGACGAAAGAGTATTTCAAGGCAAACAACGTTTCAAATGCTGCCTAGTCAGTATTTACTTGGATTGAGGTTTCTTGCTCTCTCCCTTATACAGAGATTATTTATGTAAATGGTACAAAATTATACTTTTGTTGTTATTTGAGTAACTAAGAATTGAAAGTTTGTGTATACTTAATACACACAAACACACACACACATGTAACATACATCTTATAATATTACATATGGAGATTATTTAATCTCATTGATAAAATGTGAATTTCTTTTAGAATAGCTCATGTTTTGAAGTTTCTTCATCTCTGGAATTTTGCAATCAATGAACTTCAGTGAACAATGACTTTTGGGTGTGTTTTCAAATTTTAATTAAAATATAATTACATGATATTCCCGTTCCCTCCTCTCTCTCTCCAGTAACTTTCAATCTCCCCACTTCTGTTCCCCTTCAAATAAATATATAACCACTTATTCTATTACCTATCATCTATGTATCTATGTATCTATCTATCCATCATTTATCTATCTATCATCTATCTACATATTATCTATCTATCTATCTATCTATCTATCTATCTATCTATCATTTTTCTATCATCTATCATCTCTCAATATATATTTATATATACAAATCTAAAATTAAATATATAAACACAACCTGTCAATTCCCTTTATTGTTGTTTGTTTATTTACTTTTTGTGATAGACTTCTTGTGATTTGGTGGCAATTTGTGGGACTAATCTCTGGAGAATACTTACTATCTTTTTTCAATGGTCTTTAATTGACCATATCTAGCAATTTGTTTTAGACTTTAAAAAGTTACTTAAACTCTTCCCTCAAACCCATCTTTTGTGGTATGTTCTCTTTTGAGTATTATAATCAGTTCTCTTGTGAGTTTTGGACACTCAGAAGCATCGGAGCCCTTGGTTCTTCTAAAATAACAAATAATGTTTGTTAGTTTGCAAATATCATGAAAACAGGATCTGGTTTTTACTACATGTCTCAGTAACAGCATAAAGTAATTGACTAACTTCTTTGGATGAAATAATAATTTCCTAATGCCCTCTATAAATTCCATCCAACCTCAATATCATGCACAATAGTAAAATCCTGAGTGAACTTTACACTCCAGTTTCAGTTTCTATTAAACGTCATTTGTATTTAAACTACCTATTTTTCTCCAGTTCTTCATTTTAATCCAGTTCAATAGATGTTACAATAAATTAGTGTACTATCTATACACAATCTGCAGTTTTTTTTATTTTTTCACTACCTTGATATATGATAGACATTTTCAAAACATTGTTTGAATTAAACTGCCACACATGATCATTCACTTCAGTATTAGAAATAGTTAATCCTTTTCTATTATAAAAATAAATGGTCAGACATGATTGCTATTATTCCTTCAGGGGAAAAATGACTCTTTTCAATGAATAAAATTCTAGATTTCCCAAGTTGGTCAGTGAGATGAACTTTCTGGAGGCTAACAGCCTACAGACAGGTGGTGCTGACAAGGAAGGTACTTAAAAATATAAGACAGGTCCTCAGAAGAATAAAAGAAATTAAATCTGTGAAGGTCACATCTGGACATTCTAACTGGAAGGCAGGTTGCACTTCTTTCCATACCTTTGAGACTAATGTATATTATACCATAGAGCTAAATAAGCCATTTTCTCCTAGACATATTTTATTACCACTCTACATATGAATAATTCCTACTCAGTAAAATTATGCAGTCAGTGGAAGAATATTCAGTTTAAAACATTACCTTTCACTTTTTTTCAGACTGTAATTCTGAGTATCTTAGGCTGTACAACTTGACTTCATTTTCCATGATGATTTCTTGTTGAGGTTTACCATGGCAGTGGTTCAATTATGAATATCCCAACAATAGGAGCAGTGCCCTGACCTTGCAAATATTCTCAAATATGCTGCAGCTGATGCTATCTACCAGTGCTATTTCTTCCTACACTTTCTACTTGAACTATTCTAATAAACGTAGGACTTTAAATGTTTAATGAAAATTAGAGCATTCTGACTATATTTCATCTACTTTAAAGTAATTCAGATATAATTCCCAGACACTAAAACTTTGTACTACACTGTATTCTGTTTAAAAGTTTTACAACTTGAAGGAAATAGCTCCGTATATTTATGTTTGAATACTTGAATACCAGTTGGTAGATCTCTTGGGAAGGCTTAAGAACTTGACCCTGTTGGAGGAGGTATGTTACTGGTGATGGGTTTGGAGGTTTAAAAAGGTCAACCCAACATATATCCTAGCCCTCTGGAATCAAGAAAAACATCTGGAACATTTTTTTTCTTTATAAATGGCCTTGGTCATTTATAGAGTAATTAAGAACCTAGTAAAGGAATTTAAGTTACTAAACCCTTGTCTTTGAGGGTAGTATGGGACATTATTAGTCTTTGGTGCTTCCTGTTTCACTTTCCAATATGAGCTGATAATTTTATCTACCAATCTTTTACCCTGACATTATAGTCCAAATGCACTAGGATCAAGTGCTTGATCATTGAAAAAATCTTCTAAAACCAAGAAAAAATAAACTTTGTATTCATTAGTTTACTTTCTTAGACATTTGGTGTCCTAAACAAAGACTTAGCTGACACAGTTAACTACAATTGTGTTTTTTTTTAATGTTGGACCTTCTCACAACTTATGGATTTTCTCACTAAGAATCAGATATATTTCTTTCATCTCCTTTTTAAATCCCAAGTACTGAGTCTTACTAATAACTGAATCTCAGACTCCCTCCCCTGGGCTCCAGACTAAGGACCACAACCTCAGTAGTCTTACTGAAGACCAGGCTGGTCCTAGGAACCTCAGGTAAGACAGGGCCCACTTCACATAAACCCATTTAAAGCCTGCTCCCAAACCCCAGACTCCACACCCTCTTGGGACCCCCAAAATTCCCACCCCTGGTTCCATGTCCCAGTCTACAACATCAGAAGACTTCTACTTTACCAGAGGACCAGGCTGGGTCTAGGAGCTACAACTCTTTAGAAGAAGACTTCTGCTTTAACAGAGGGGCCAGACTGGTCCCAGGGACCCCAGAGGCCAGTCCAGATCTAAGTTTTTTTGTCTGCACATACCAAAATATTGTAATAGTGAAAGCTATCTTCTTTCAGCAGATCTATTAGTTAGCAGTGTGAAGGAGTGGTGAGAAAAAAGTAAAATATGACACAAGATTGAAATTTGTAAGGTGATACATGTCCTCAGGTGGCCTACACAAGACTTACCTCTGTTTATAACTTGTCTTCAATAAGCAAGTTTGCATTCCTGTTATACCTCCTGGAATACAAACATCCTACTGCCAGGAATGCATCAATAATGGAGGGGCTTGAAAAATCTTCAAGTTCGTCCTGCAAGTATATGTTTCACTTCATGTTTACATAGAGATCACAATGTAGGTAACAGAGAAATCATCTGAAGGAGTCATTGATATATTCAACACTTCAAATGCTACGGAAAATCCCCTCCTGAGACAAGCTTGAGCTGCCTGCAGTATGCATAGCAAATGAAGAATGAAAAGATAGACAGTTGCACTCCCTTTATTAAGGGAGTATTATTTTTTTATTTTATATAAGATGTTTTCTAGTCATTTACATATCAGCCAAAAATTCCCCTGTCCTCCCTCTTCCCATCCCTCAGCCTTTCCCCCCAAACCCCCCTTATTCCCACTTCCTCCAATTCAAGGTCTCCCTTGAGGAGGCAGCCTGACCTGGTACATTCAGTTGAGGCAGGTCCAATCCCCTCCTCCCTGGATCAAGGCTAAGCAAAGTGTCTCAGCATAGGCCCTAGGTTTCCCAAACCAGCTCATGCCCCAAGGACAGGTCCCAGTCCCACTGCCTGGGGGCCTCCTAAACAGTTTAAACTAATCAACTGTCTCGCTTATCCAGTGGGCCTAGCTCCTCAGCTATTGGTTCACAGTTATGTGTTTTCCCTAGTTTAGCTATTTGTCCCTGTGCTTTTTCCAATCAAGGTCTCAATATCTCTTGCTCATATAAACCTTCCACTCTCTAGTTGACTAGACTCCTGGAGCTCTACCTGGGGCTTGCCTATGGATCTCTGCATCAATATGGTGCTTTCTTAGAAAATTAGGAACCAATCTCCCTCAAGACCCAGCTATACCACTCTTGGGCATATACACAAGGAATTATCAATCGTACCACAAGGACACATACTCAACTATGTTCATAGCAGCATTATTTTTAATAGTCAGAACCTGGAAACAACCTAGATGACCTTCAACTGAAGAATGGATAAAAAAAATATGGTACATATAATACACAATGGAGTACTACTCAGCAGAGAAAAACAATGACATCATGAGGTTTGCAGGCAAATGGATGGAACTAGAAAATATCATTCTGAGTGAGGTAATCCAGACTCAGAAAGACAAACATGGTTTGTACTCACTCATAGGTGGATACCAGATGTAAAGCAAAGGATAACCAGATTGCAACTCACAACTCCAGGGAAGCTACCTAGTAAAGAGGACCCTGTGAAAGACACAGGGATCGCCAAGCAACAAAGAAATAGATGAGATCTACATGAGCAAACTGGGGGTAAGGGTGGGTAATGGAGGGCAAGGTTTGGGGTAAGAGACATTAGGGGAGCAGGATATCCTAGCTGGAACAGGAACAGAGTGGTAGAACAAGGAAAGAGATACCATGATAAATGAAGACATCACGGGAATATGAAGCAGAGTGCTAGAGAGGTCCCCAGAAATCCACAAACATGACTCCATTATAGACTACTGGTAATGGTCAAGAGGGTACCCAAGCTGACCTACTCTGGTGATTGAATGGCTGAATACCCTAGCTGTCATGATAGAACTCTCATCCAGTGACTTGTGGAAACAGATGCAGAGATCCATGGCCAAGCCCCAGTTGGAGCTTAAGGGAGTATTTTTAACTGGCAGTTAAAAGGATGAATTATTATATTTAGGTCATCATTTCAGCAAACTGAAAATCCAAGCCCAAGGAAAGCCAATACTTTATGTTTTCACATGTAAAACCTACCTGTTTTGATTCTTGTTTTTGTGGAGTAGGAAAGTACAACCAAATACTTTCTACTTACATTCTAGTGATCATATAAATGTGTAAATTTTAGGCTTCATATTAATTTCCAATGTAGTAAACATATTAGGATATTTATCTGTGATAATGTCAATAAAGTAATATCTACCCCGCTAGAGGAATGTCAGGACTCTATCCCTGGTATACATCTTCTGCTTTTGCTGTTTTTGGATATTAGATAATGAGTAGCTAGATTTTTATCAAATTGTGAAAGAGTAAAACAGTTGTTTGCACTCTTATAAGACAAGTTTTGAAAAATATTAGAGAGTAGACCTAATTTTCTATCATAAAAAATCTATTAATCAGTCCTATCCAGATGACCAAAGCATAAGATTTGTGAATATTTTTGTGGAATTTACCAATATTTACAAGTGCATCCAAGATTATGGAGCTTATATCACACCGATAAAGGATTACAGATAACACTGAAGCCACTTAACATGTTTTAATATTTTGATTCTCAGTACTTATGGTCGAAATATTGTACATTTTACATGGTAAGGTTTATAGTTTTCTAAAAACACATTGTAGAATTATAGAAGATATAAAATACTCTCAAAATATTTAAAAAATAGAACTGGGTACATATTGGCATTTTATTTATTCACTTACGTATTTTTATTGAAAAACATTTTCATTCATTTTATATACCAATTATCGATCCCACATGTCATCCTCTCCTCCAAAAGGGTAAGGCCTCCCATTGGGGAAACAGCAAAGATTGGTACATTCAGTTGAGGCAGAACCAACCACTACCCCCTACATCAAAGGTGAGCAAGGTGTCTGACCATAAGTAATGGGATCCAAAAAGCTAGATCATACATCAGGGATAAAGCCTGATCACAGGGAACCTCAAACAGACCCAGCTACACAACTGTCTCCCATATGCAGAAGGTCTACCCCAGTCCCGTGCAGGTTCCACAGATGTTGGTCTAAGGATCATGAGTTCCTATAAGCATGAATCAGTTGTCTCTGTAGATTTCCTCATCATGATTTTGACCATCTTTGCTCATATAATCCCTCTTCCCTCTCTTTGAATGACACCTGGAGGTTGGCCTGGTGCTTGGTTTTGGATCTCAGCATCTGCTTCCATCAGTTACTGGAGGAAGGCTCTATGATGACAGTTATGGTATTCACCAATCTGATACCAGAGTAGGCCATTTCAGGCATCGTCTCCACTGTTGCTAGTAGTCTAATCTAAGTCATTCTTGTTTATTCCTGGGAATTTACCTAGCATTAGGTTTCTCGCTTACTCCATAATGTCTCTGTCTATAAAGATATGTCTTTCAATGCTCTCCCACTCCCTCACTACCCCAACACAACCATTCTGTTGCCTCTTGTTCTCATCCCCCAACTCCTACCCTCTATTGCCCCTCATAAAACCATCAAATTATTCCATCCTATTTTAAATATAAATTTAACAAAACCTATAACATAGTTTTTAAACATGCAATCATTCTTACTACCTGTTTTATGTTGTTGCCATTCTCTAAAACTGTATTATGTTGGTGAAAACTTACCAGTTCATATAAACTCAGTCTAGGCACAGGAAACATCTCCACAAATATCCTCAGATGGTCTGAGGAGAAGAACCCCCTTTCTAAGAAGTTATAACTCTTTGGTGGTCCTCTGACTATTTAGTATTCATTTAAACTTAAAAGGAGATGTTCTTGACACATCAAGGTCTCTGAAGAGCAGAGAATGAAAATGACTATTGTCACACACTTGTTACTAAGTTCAGCACATAATATATTCAATGAGTACAACATAGATTGATAAGAAATAACTTTCACAATACATTTCTAGCAATTCTTAATTTTTATACACCATATTTACTATCTAGACTAGACTCCCTAATCATGCAGGAAGGAAGGAAGAGATTGAGAGATTATAGGTAGAATAGAGATACTAATGTTTCTCAATTTTAATGATATCCTAGGTGTGTAAATTCACATATATGTTATGATAATTTATAATGATAAATTACTAAGTATATAGAGCAAATTGATTGAATAAGTCACCCAAATTATATAAAATCTTAAATATATTACTTGTTACTTTTAAAATCAGAACAATGTAATGACTTTACTTTCAGATAATAGAAATTTATTTTTGCTAAAAATTAAAAAGTCAATTGTTTATGTAAATTAGAGCCATAAAAATAATCTCAGAAATTTTGGACCAAAAATGAACTCAAAGGCACAGCTTGTGTCTGGATTCCTTAGGAAAATAAGAGTTAAAATATAAGATGACAGGCAAGTAAATATTTAAAATACACATGAAACTTCATCTTATTAACTTCTCCTTTACTATTTTATCATGACAAAATCACAGTAAGACTGACTTGAATTAGATAGAAATGTTAGAAATTAGAGCTGCTTTAAGATTTATGTGTACTAAATGCTGAAGAAAGTAAATATAAACTACGGGCATGAGATTAAATTATGAAATTATCTTTTGTACATGAAAATACAGGAAAAAGCCGAGTGTTTCTAATGGAACATTATTTAGCGATATCAAATCATGGAAACAATATGTAAAAGTTTTATAATTTTTCATTCTCCTCCCTTCTTTCCAAAATAGGAAGTGATTGGAAACTTTCAGAAAACTCCATAATATTCTTATGTTTTTCCATTCATGAGAAGACAGAAAATCCCTAAGCCCTGTGTGTCTACATTAGAAATTCAAACAAGAATTAAAATAATAAAAAACAAAGGAAAACATAATGAACCCAGAAGGTGGTAGTTAGATGTGACAGGTAAGAGCTTATTTGGTTTCTAAGATCACCATAAATCAAAGCAATTGGAGTCCATGCCATGGGATAATAGTCTCTGATATGTGGCTGGAGGGTTATTTATGATTTTTTGTAAAATATGCTGCCAAAGATCTCAGTGGTATTTATAGAGTGTCCTGACTTTAATTACTCTCGGGAGACAACATTTTTAAATAAGGAAAATAAAGTACACTCAGCATTTTCACAGTGAATGGGTCTGGTGCACTCTTACATTGTTGTAAATAATTTAAAAATGTGTGTTTGTGTGTATGTGAATGATGTCTGTCATTATTTGTTTACTCTGTACCATATTAACTAAACTGAACTAAAACTACTATGTGTAATTATTAACCTTGTTAATGTATTGTCATTCTTTTAGACAGAAGAAAGTTGAACGCTATAAAAAAGAAAGAAAATCATAAAAAAGCAGCAAAACAGATGAGGGAAACAGTCTAAGACCTGAAGAGGGAAATAGAAAAAATGAAGAAGACACAAGCAGAGGGAATTCTGGAAATAGAAAATCTGAGTAAACAAACATGAATTTCAGATGCAAGTTTCACCAGCAGAATGTAAAAGATGGAAGAGAGGATCTCTGGTGTTGAAGATACAGTAGAAGAAATAGATTCATCAATCAAAGAAAACACTAAAGCCAACAAAATCATGACCCAAAATATCCAAGAAATTTGGGACACCATGAAAAGACGAAACCTACAAATAATAGGGATAGAGGAACGAGAATAATACCAACTCAAAGGCACAGATAATACATTTAACAAAAACAGAAAAACTTCCCAAGTTAAAGAAGGAAATGCCTATGAAGATACAAGAAACCTATAGAACACCAAACAAACTAGACCCCCCAAAAAGTCCCCTTGCCACATAATAATTAAACAACTAAGTGTACAGAATAAAGAAAGAATATTAAGGGCAGCAAAGGAAAAAGGCCAAGTGACTTATAAAGGCAAACCCATCAGAATAACACCTGATTTTTCAATGGAGACCTGGACAGAAATAATGCAGACAAAAAGAGACCATGGATGCCAGACTAGACTAATATACCCAGCAAAACTTTCAATCATCATAGATGGAGTGAACAAGACATTCCAAGAAAAAGTCAGATTTAAACAATGCTTATCCACAAACTCAGCCCAACAGAAATCACTAGAAGGAAAATTCCATCCTAAGGAAGTCAGATACACCCTTGAAAACACAGGCAATAGATAACATCACAGCAGTAAACCCCAAAGAAGAGAAGTACACACACACTACCACCAAAAAATAAAAATAATAACAGGAATGAACAATCACTGGTCATTATTATCCCTTAATGTCATGGATTTAATTCACCTATAAAAAGACACAGACTAACAGAATGGATAGCAAAACAGGACCCATATTTCTGCTGCAAACAAGAAAAACACCTCAAATACAAAGACAGAGACCTCCTAAGAATAAAAGGCTAGGAAAAGACTTTCCAATCAAATGGTCTTAAGAAGCAAACTGGTGTTGCCATCCAAATATCCAGCAAAATAGACTTCAAACTAAAATCAATCAAGAGAGATCATGAAAGACGTTACATACTTATCAGAGGAAAGATCCACCTGGATGAAGTTTCAATTCTGAACATTTATGCCCCAAACACAAGGGCACTCACATATGTAAAAGAAACATTACTAAAGCTTAAATCACATATAAAACCACACACATTAATAGTGAGAGGCTTCAACACCCCACTTTCACCTCTGGACAGATCTACCAAATTGAAACTTAACAGACATAACTAATGTTATGACTCAAATGGAATTAATTGATATCTACAGAACATTCCACCCAGACAAAAAATAATATACCTTCTTCTAAGCACCCCATGGAACCTTCCCTAAAATTGACCACATACTTGACCACAAAACAATTCTCAACAGACACAAAACAATTGGAATAACCTCCTGTGTTCTATCAGACCACCATGGTTTAATGTTATATTTCAACAACAATAACAACAAAAACCTACAGAAAACATACAATCTCATGGAAACTTAATAATGCTTAGCTGAAACCCCAATGGGTTAAGGAAGAAACAAAGAAAGATGTTAAAGACTTCCTAGAGATCAAGGAAAATGAATATACCACATATCCAAACTTATAGGACACTATGAAAGCAGTGTTAAGAGGGAAATTCAAAGCACTAAGTGTCCACATAAAAAAAGTTGGAGAAATCTCACACTAGTGGCTAAATAGTACACCAGAAAGCTCTAGAAAAAAAGATGCAAATTCTCCCAGGAACAACAGATGCCAGAAAATTATCAAATTGAGAGCTGAAATCAGTAAAATAGAAATAAAGTGAACAATACAAAGGATTAATGAAACAAAGAGCTGGTTCTTTGAGAATATCAAGAAGATAGACAAGTCCTTATCCAAACTAACCAAAAGACAGAGAGAGAGCATCCAAATTAACAAAATCAGAAATGAAAAGGGGGACATAACAACAAAATGAGGAAATCCAGAGAATCATCAGGTTATACTTCAAAGGCCTCTACTCCACAAAACTGGAAAATCTAAAAGAAATGGATAATTTTCTGGCTAGGTACCACACACCTAAGTTAAATAAAGACCAGATAAGCCATTTAAATAGTCCAATAACCCTTAAGGAAATAGAATCAGTCAATATAATTCTCCCAACCCAAAAAATTCCAAGACCAGATGGTTTCAATGCAGAATTCTACTAGATCTTTAAAGAAGATAATACCAATACTCCTTAAATTTTTCCACATAATAGAAGCAGAAGGAATATTACCAAACTCCTTCTATGAGGCTATAATTACCCTGATTCCTAAACAAAACAAAGATACAACAAAGAAGTAGAATTACAGACTGAACTCCCTCATGCACATTGATGCAAAAATACTCAATACTGGCAAACAGACTCAAAGAACATATCAAAACAATTATCCACCATGATCAAATAGATCAAGTAGGCTTCATCCCAGGGATATAAGGGTGGTTCAACATACAAAAGTCCATCAATGTAAATACACCATATAAACAAACTCAAGAAAATAACCACATGATCAACTCACTAGGGCAGAAAAGGCATTTGACGAAATCCAACACCCCTTCATGATAAAGGTCTTGGAGTGTACAGGAATACAGGAGACATATGTAAACATAATAAGGGCAATTTACAGCAAGCCAACAACCAAGATCAAATTAAATGGAGAGAAACTCAAAGAAATACCACTAAAATCAGGAACAAGGCAAGGCTGTCCCCTCTCCCCATACTTATTCAATATAGTACTTGAAGTTCCAGCCAGAACTATAAGACAACATAAGGTGATTAAGGGGATACAAATTGGAAAGGAAGAAGTCAAGCTTTCCCTATTTGCAGATGACATGATAGTATACATGAGTGACCCCAAAAATTCAACCAAGGAACTGATACAGCTTATAAACACCTTCAGCAACATAGCAGGATACAAGATCAACTAAAAAAAAATCAGTAACCCTCCTATATACAATAGACAAACAGGCTGAGAAGGAAATCAGAGATACATCACCCTTTACAATAGCCACAAATGATATAAAATACCTTGGGGTTACTCTAACTAAGCATGTGAAGGACCTATATGACAAGAACCTTCAGTCCCTGAAAAAGAAATTGAAGAAGATGTCAGAAAATGGAAAGATCTACCATGCTCATGGATAGGCAGGATTAACATAGTAAAAATGGCGATCTTACCAAAAGCAATCTACAGATTCATTGCAATCCCCATCAGAATCCCAAAACAGTTCTTCACAGATCTGGAAAGAATAATACTCAACTTCATATGGAAAAACAAAAAACCCAGGATAGCCAAAAGAATCCTGTACAATAAAACAACCTCTAGAAGCATCATGATCCCAGACCTCAAGCTCTACTATAGAGCTACCATAATAAAAACAGCTTTGTTTATAATAGCAAGAACCTGGAAACAACCTAGCTGCCCTTCAAATGAAGAATGGATAAAGAAAATATGGTTCATATACACAATGGAGTACTACTCAGCAGATCAAAACAATGACATCATGAGTTTTGCAGGCAAATGGATGGATCTAGAAAAAATCATCCTGAGTGAGGTAACCCAGGCTCAGAAAGACAAACATGGTATGTACTTACTCATAGGAGGATACTAGATGTAAAACAAAGATGACTAGTCTGCTACACATCTCCAGGGAGGCTACCTAGAAAACAGGACACTAAGAAAGACACAGGGATCCCCCAATGACAGAGAAATGGATGAGATCTACATGAACAACCTGGATGACAGTCAGAGTAATGAAGGGCAAGTTTTGAAGGAAAGAGAGCTTAGGGGAGCAGGAGATCCCAGCTGGATCAAGAGCAGAAAGGGAGAACAAGGAGTAACTGACCATGATAAATGAAGACCACATGAGAACAGGAATAGGCAGAGTGCTAGAGAGGTCCCCAGAAATCCACAATGATACCTCCACTGTAGACTACTGGCAATGGTGGAGTGAAAGCCTGATCTGACCTAGTCTGGTGATCAGATGGCCAAACCCTCTAACAGTTGTGCTGGAACTCTCTTCCATTGATGTGGATGCAGAGATCCTTGGCCAGGCCCCAGGTCTCCAACTGTCAAGAAAGAGGAGGGACTGTAAGATTGTGAATTGTTGAGACCAAGATTGGAAAAAGCATCAGGAGTAATAGCCAAACTAATTGAAACACATTAATTATGAACCAAAAGCTGTGGAGGCCTCAACTGGATTAGGCCCTCTGGATAAGTGAGACAATTGAATAGCTTGAACTGTTTGGGAGGCACCCAGGCAGTGGGACCTGGACCTGTCCTTAGTGCATTAGCTGGCTGCTTGGAACCTTGGGCTTACACAGGGACACTTTGCTCAGCCTGGAAGGAGGGGACTGGACCTGCCTATACTGAATCCACCACGTTTAAATGAATCCCCAGGGGAGTCTTGGCCCTGGAGGAGATGGGAATGGAGGGGAGGGGCTGTGCGAAGTGGGGCTAGGGGCCAGATGTGGGAGGACAAGGGAACCCATGGCTGATATGTAAAGTTAAAACACAAATATAATTATAAAGAAAAACATACAATAAGAATCTCCATCATTGATAGATGGAAAAAACTGGTCTTAGTAAGCCAGAATAAAAAGCCTATCTGTATAGGGTAGTCCTTTGTAATCAGGACAAAGAATGAAATGAGAAGAGAAGAGGATTGTGTGATCTAAGGCTTTGTACTAAGTTGTATAAAGTTTGGGCTTCCATCAGCAAGTTCTACTATGTATTTTTGTTAGTTGAGTATAATAAACTAATTTTACTTTGTAACCAACTTTGTTTCAGTTGTATTAATTTCAAAGTTAATATTGAATATAGCATGACAGATGAGATGAGAACTGACCCATTGAGCTATATCCCCAGTCTTCATTTTGCTTTTCGTGAGCGAGGGTCTAAGTGACCAATGCTGTTCTTGAACTCACTGTATAGCTCAAGCAGTGTTTCAACTGAAAGTACCTTTCCTTTAGCCTCCCATTTAGCTGGGATTACAATGCTGTACTACTGCTGTGGGATGTTCTGTATGCCAAATGCATTCCTCTGATTAGTTAGTAAATAAAACACTGATTGGCCAGTAGCTAGGTAGGAAGTTTAGGCAGGACAAGCAGAGAAGAGTATTCTGGAAAGTGAAGGCTGGGAAAGGAGGACTGGCCAGCCACTGCCATGACAAGCGAGATGTAAGGCACAGGTAAGCCACAAGCCATGTGGCAAAGTATAGATGAATAGAAATGGGCTGAACATAAGAGTAAGAGCTAGACAATGGTAGGCCTGAGCTAATGGCCAAACAGTTTAAATAATATAAGTGTCTCTGTGTTCATTTTATAAGTGGGCTCCTGGACTGCTGAGGCTTCATGAGACCTAGAGAAAAGCTCTCCAACTACAAATGGTGCCCCATGCCTTGAGTTTCCACCTTAAACCTGAGAATATTTAATAAGCAATTCAAAACAGAGCTAAAAACAGCTTCCTAGTCTTCTCTCTCAAGTTGGCAGGTTCCTGGCATGTGCATTTGACCAGCCTTGTGACAGAAATGAGGCTTCTGCAAGTGGCACATTAAGCTGCATGGCGGATTTAGCCTTTGCAAGTGAAAAAAAAAAAAAAAGAGGTCTCTGGGCTACATGCTGCTTTGAAAGCATAGAACCACTGTTTCTTAGAGTTGATGGTGGCTCCCAGAGTTGGCAACAAATGTACCTCCCTGATACTGGGAAGCTGAGGTGTGTGGAGCTTCTATCCAAAGCTGCTACTTTAGCCCTAGTAATGTTGCAGTTTAAAACAGTAGATTCACAATCAGACAGATTCAGATGAAACAAGCCTTTAAATGCTTTACAATGTGTGTAAAAATGTATGTAGGCTTGTAAGAGAGAGAAGAAGAAATATATACAGTTATATAAACAAATAGTCTTTAAAAATAAAATCTATAAAGAGACAGTAAATGTAGTATAAAAATAATAAACCACATAAAGATGAATATTACACAGAGAATCTGGATTATGTTGTCTTTGGGATTTTTAACTAAAGAGAGATATTTGATTGTAAAGGCAGCAGAGTTAAGCCAATCTGTATATTTTAAAAATATCTTGACTTCAAAATTTGAATATAAGGATGTGTTACTTTGGAAAGGAGGCTTTGCATTTGTTTCTACAGAAAGCCAGAAGCTGTGGATTTGTTCCAGATTAAGATACATCAGGCTTGATCAGCCAAGACCACCTAAAGGTCTCCAATGACACCATGGCCCAGATAATCCAACATCCAAAACAGTTTCAAGGCAACTGGCTCAAATGATACACCCTCACAGACTACTCCATAATCCTAAATTTTTCTTTGTGTCCCCATAAGATACAGCATACCCTCCAGCAGGAAGTAGTTAAGAGAAACTACTCCCAAATTCCCAAATATATCAAGCTGGCTTTGGAGATGGAATTGGCTCACTCCATCTCTAAACCCAGACATATTGATTTAAAAAAAAAAAAAAGTTAAGAGATTCTTGTGTCCCAAATCAGAAGAGCGTCTGGTGTGGGATGGAGAAAAACTAATATTTTTATTTAAATCTCTTTCTAAATGCAATCTCTTTCTAAATGCAATCTCTTTCTAAGAAGAAAAGGGGATATGATATAGATATAATAGAATGAAAATGTAGATTAGTGAACTTACTTTTAAAGAGCAACAACTTGTTTAAAATGTTTTACATTGGTATAGATTTTAGTCTATTGATACAAAATTAAAGTTAATTTTGTTATACTGTGTGTATATTTCTACTCTTGTTTAAGATATTATGTTTGTACAGCTCATTTAAAATTGTAATGGATAATTAAAAATAGATTAATAATTAGTCACCTATGATTATTATACTTGTAGCTATGTTAGTTAAGTCTTCTATGTATACATAGATATATTTCAGATAGATAGGTAATTTCAGTTACTTCAAAGACCTACAGAATATGGCATTTAATATATTTTTAAAATGTAGACTTTCTGGACAGTGAGATATGTCTGCTCCTGGCAGCACTAATTTACTTCAGAGAGGAGGATGGGCATCAAAAACACTCTATAGAATTTATCTTCACCATGGCAAAATAGCCATTTGGGCAAGAAACCATTCTTACCTGGACTGCTTGATCAATTAGATATGCAGGACCCATAGGAAGGTGACCACTGAACTTTGCTTGGCAAAATGGCCCTTCAAGTACCTGCTTTGCAGAGGAAACTGCCAGACATTCTACAGGACACAGAGAGAAATGACTGAGAGACTCTAGCCCTGTGGGCTGTAGACAGATGCTCCAACTTTACAAAGGAATATTGGATGACTGTCCAGGCTGCCAGCTGTCTCTGTTTATTGTTGCAAGACTCCTGAAAGTTGCTTGTATCCTCTTGTTTCTCAGGTAATATTATATCCTTCTGAGGTTTTTGATGTAGTTGAAGCTAGATAGTTACAATTTTCCTTAGTTATGATAAAATATAAGTTAGATATGAAACCTTAAAATCACAAATATAAAATAGATAAGAAAAAAGATAGATAAGATATCTTCTTTAATTTTGCCAAATAGACTAGTTATTATAAATAGACTAGATATTATAACAGTAATCCTTGCTTAATAAGTGTTTTGTTACCTGTAATTTTATAATATGAAAGTCAAAACCTTCCTTTTTGGAAAAAAAGGGGAAATGCTGTGGGATGTTCTGTATGCCAAATGTGTTCCTCTGATTGGTTAGTAAATAAAACACTGATTGGCCAGTAGCCAGGAAGGAAGTATAAGTGGAACAAGCAGAGAAGAGAATTCTGGGACGTGAAGGCTGGGGAAGAGAGACCAGCCAGCCACTGCCATGACAAACGAGATGTAAGGCACAGGTAAGCCACAAGCTACGCGGCAAAGTAGATTAATAGAAATGGGCTGTATATAAGAGTAAGAGCTAGACATTGGAAGGCTTTAGCTAATGGCCAAACAGTTTAAATAATATAAGTGTCTGTGTGTTCATTTTATAAGTGGGCTCCCAGACTGCTGGAGCTTAGTGGGACCTGGAGAAAAAGCTTTCCAACTATACACTACCAAGCCCAGTTTATGTTTTCTAAGAATAAGTCCTAATGCTATTCTTCCTTGATTGATGAAAAATTAATTACAAGATTAATAAAGGCTGAAGAATTTTTAGGCCAATATATCTATAATTATTTTTTATTGAAAAGATTATTTTCTCATATAATATACTGAATATAATTTACCCTCCTTCCCCCTTCCAGTTCTTCCCCACTTCTTCTCTACCCTGGATCCACTCCCTTTCTGTATATCACTAGAAAAGAACAGGCTTCTAAAAGATAATGACTAAACTCTACAAAATAAAGTGTAAGATAATACAAAAACTTTCATAAAGACATTGGACATATCCAAATTAAAAGCAAGCAAAAGGATCAAAAACACATTTGTTTACATAATCCAGAGTCCAATTAAAATATTAAGCTAATATTTATAATGTATATGCAGAGGACCTGCTATCCACCCATTGTCAGTACTGAGCTTGCTGCTTCAGTCTCTGTGAGTTCATACTTGCCTTGGTTATTGGATTCAGGGGGCCTTGTGTCCTCCATCCCCTCTGACTCTAAGGAATATTCAGCCCCCTCTTCTTTGGGATTCCCTGAGCTCTCCAGGGAAGAATCTGATGGAGACTTCCAAATTAGACTCTCTCACATAATGTCTGGCTTGGGTCTCTGAACCTGTTCTCATTTGCTGGTGGAGGAAGCCTCTCTGATGAGACTGGATAAGGCACTGGCTTTTGAATTTAGCAGAATATTATTAGGAATTATTTCATTTATTTATTTATTCATTTTTAGTTACCAGTCTAGTTTGATTTTACCTTAGGTCTTTCAGCTATCTAGTCTCTGGTTCTTGGTTGCTAATATAGTGTCAGGTATGAGTTCCTTCTTGTGGGGGCCTTATGTCAAACGATATTGTAGTGGTTTGAATTTGCATGGCCTCCTTACATTCATATGTTTGAATGTTTATCCCATAGGGAATGGCATTATTAGCAGATGTGGCCTTTGTTGGAGTTGGTGAGGACTTGTTGAAGGAAGTGCTGAGTATCTTCCTGCACCAAAGAGACTAGAATATAGGGAGGAATGTCCATTTAGGTACTAATTCTACTTCTTCATGTCCAATGAGCTGTGTGGATATTTTCTTTAGCAATTGGGACCATGCTGTCAGTTTGCTGAGAACAACCTTCATCTTAGCATTAACTACAATTGCTTGGGGATTTCTGTGGGTCTCTCATGGCTAACAACACAACTACATGCAACCTAGATCTGCCACTGGAAACCTGTCTAGCTACATGAGATGACCAGTTGAGACTCTATATCCCAGATAACTAGGAATCCTTACTTGGATCAACTTCAAAGATTCTGGGAAGTTTTCACTGCACCAGATTTCCAAACACTCTTCAAATGCCTGCCAGTTCCAACCATATCTCACCATACTTAACAGCTAAAATCCACTTATAAGTGAATATGTATCATGTTTGCCTTCATGGGTCTGGGTTAACTCACTCAAATTATTTTTTTATAGTTACATCCATTTGCCTTTGAATTACCTGATGTCATTTTTTGAAAAACACTGGAGCAGTACTCCATTGTGTAAATGTACCAACCAGTTTTTGTTTATACATTCTTCAGTTGAGGCACATCCAGATTGTATCTAGTTTCTGGCTAGTATAAATAAAACCACAATAAACATAGTTGAATAAACATAGTTCTTGTGGTACAGTAGAGTGCCAAAAGTTGTATACCTGGGTCTTGAAGTAGATCAATTTCCAGTTTTCTGAGGAACTGCTATATTGATTTTCACAGTGGCTGTATAAATTTGCTCTCCCATCAGCAATGGAGGAGCGTTCCACTTAATCAATATTCTTCCTAGAATGAGCTGTTATTTGTGTTATTAAGTTTAGTCATTTTTGGCAGATATAAGATGGAATCTCAATAGTTTTGATTTCTTTTCCCCTAATGGTTAAGGATGTTGATGATTTATTTAAATGTTTCTCAGCCACTTGAGATTCCCCTATTGAGAATTTTCTGTCTAGAACTTTACTCCACATGTTAATTGAATTGTTTGATTTGTTGATATCTAGTTTCTTGAATTCTTTATTTATTTTGGGTATTAGTCCTCTATCAGATGTGAAGTTAATAAAAAAAATCTTTTCCCATTCTGTAGAGTGCAGCTTTGTCTGGATGATGGTGACCTTTGTCTTACTAAAGCTATTTATTTTTTGAGGTCCCATTTATTAATTATTGATTTTACTGACTTCACTAAGGATGTTGTGTTCAGAAAGTTGTCTCATCCCAATTCATTCAAACTTATTCCTCAATTTTTCTTCTATCATGTTCAATGTATCTGGCTTTACATTGAGGTTAACCATTTGGTCTTTAGTTTCACGAAGGGTAATAAATATGCATCTATTTGTCTCCTATTCCATGCAAACATCCAGTTTAACCAGCACCATTTTTTGAACATGCTGCTTATTTCCCATGTGTCTTTCTGAATTCTTTATCAAAAATCAGGTTACCATGTATGTTTTGGTACATATCTGTGTCTCTAGTTTGATTCAATAGATCTACTTGTCTGTTTTTATCCTACTTTTTGATTTTTACAACTGTAACTCTGTGGTGCAACTTGAAAGCAAGGAAGGTAATACCTCCAGCAGATCGCTTACTGTTCATGATTATATTAGCTCTTCTAGCTTTTTGTTATTTTCAACTGAAGTGGTGAATTGTCCTTTTAAGTCTGTAAGGAATTATGTCAGAATTTTGATGGTTATTGCTGTGGATATTGCTCTGTATAAATAAAATGTTGATTTGCCAGTAGCAAGGCAGGAAGTATAGGCAGGACAAGGAGAGAAGAGAATTCTGGGAACAGGAAACCTGAGTCAAAAGACACTGCCAGCCGCCACCTTGACAAGCAACATGTAAAGATATCAGTAACCCACAAGCCATGTGGTGTGGTAGGAATCTTAAAGGTTCTTATTAATAAAATCAAACCCAAGGCAAGTTATTGGGGTGAATGCTGGAAGATCAGAGACACAGAACAAGCCATAGTTTCCTCACCTCGCCAGTTCCTCAGCTGGTCTATTTCCTCAGACTACAAGCTTCTGTGTACTAATCCCAATGAATCTCAGCTGAACTGTGTTGCTGCAAAGCCTGAATGCTAAACAAGCCAAATGCTTAACTAACTAAATGCTTAACTAACTTAGTTCCTGGTCCTCATGTCTTATATACCTTTCTGCTTTCTACTATCACTCCCTGGGATTAAAGGCTGAATTTCTGGGATTAAAGGAGTGTGTCACCATGCTTGGCTCTTTCCAATGTGGCCTTGAACTCACAAAGATCACCTGGCTCTGCCTCCCAAGTGCTGGGATTAAAGGCATGCACCACCACTGCCCAACTTCTGCTATGGCTTGCTCTGACCCATTTTCTAGCCACCATTTTTGGCTTTGTTTTAGGGGCTGTCTGTTCCCTGACCCCAGATAAATTTATTAGGGTGCACAATATTATGGGGAATACAATACCACAATGTGGCAACTTATAGATTAATAGAAATGGATTAATTTAAGATATAAGAAGTAGATAACAAGAAGCCTGCTGCGGCCATACAGTTTGTAAGCAATACAAGTTTCTGTGTGTTTTCTTGGTTGGGTCTAAGCAGCTGCAGGACGGGCAGGTGAGAGAAATTTGTCCTGACTGTGGGCCAGGCAGGACTGGAGAAAATTCCAGCTATAGATTACGGCATTATATCTGTAGATTTCTTTTGGTAGGACGGTCATTTATTTTATGTTTATCCCACTTGTCCATGTGCATGAGAGGTGTTCTGTTGTAGAATATTATTTCAAGGTGTGTTAGTTTTGTTTATGCTCTGGAACATTGGTTTAATGTTACAAATATGTGTTGATTAAATAACATTGACCTGCAGTCAGGAGGCTATGTCTCTAACTAGCTAGGGAGGAGCCAGGTGAAAAGGGGTTTTTAAGGAGGGGCAAGCAGAAGCACTAGGGCTTTTTGGAGGATGCCAGAAGTGAGCTACTTGTTATTTAGCCTTTTTAAGGAGTAGAATTCCACCTTAACCTTTGACTTTTGAGTTCTTTGGTGGGATAGAGGTTTAGCTAAGTTTCCTCCACAGCTTTGCCATAGTTGGAGCTGGATGGAACAGAGTTTTCTCTGGCTACAGACCTTTGCAGCCTAACCGCTCTTGGTAGCTGAAGAGTGGTAGTTGTTGATCCAGAGAGCTGTGGCGTAGAAGGCAGCAACCATTGATAAATGGACAACAGTATTTCCTTCTTCTTATATATGCTTCAGTTTTCTTCATCAGAGACTTAATATACGTCACCATCCTACAAGAAGAAACCCTTCAGATTTGGCTCAATAATCCTGGGTCACAGCCTGGACCAGTCATTGGTTGGCCACTCCCACAATCTCTGTGCTTCCCTTACCTCAGCACATCCCCTAAGCAGGTCAGACTGTAGGTTGAAGATTATGTGACCAGGCTGGTGTCCCAGTCTCACAAATGGAAGTCTTTCCTGGTGACAGGAGATGGCCAGTTCAGACTACGTATCCCCAATTGTTTGGAGCCTTAGCTGAGGTTATCCTCTTAGACTCTTTGGAGTCTCAGTATACAATGTTTATTCTTAACCTCCAAATGCTCCCACTGTCCAGTCATCTCTTTCAGTACTCTCTGCCTCCATCCTTCCCTGACCTTATCCCTCAAATTTCCATCCCCACCTGCTCCCATTTCACCCATAAAAATGGCTGTTTTGAAACTTGTTTCCTTTATCTATCTATCTATCTATCTATCTATCTATCTATCTATCTATCTATCTATCATCTATCTATCTATCTATCTATCTATCTACCTATCTATCTATCTATCTATTTTATCAGAGCTGAGGACAGAACCCAGGGCCTTTCACTTGCTAGGCAAGCACTCTACCACTGAGATAAATCCCTAATTCCCATATTTATTTGTATCTGAGTGTGTGGGAAATTTTGGAGAAAGTTCCATGAGGTGATAAAAAGAAGATATATTCTTTTGTGTTTCAATGTATTATATATGTTCTATAAATACCTGTTGGGTCCATTTGGTTTATTAAATCCATCGGCTCCAATATTTCCATCATTTTTTTTTTTTTTTTGGTTTTTGAGACAGGGTTTCTCTGTGTAGCTTTGTGCCTTTCCTGGAACTCATTTTGGAGACCAGGCTGGCCTAGAACTCACAAAGATCTGCCTGGCTCTGCCTCCTGAGTGCTGGGATTAAAGGCGTGCACCACCAATGCCGGGCAATATTTTCATCTTTAGCTTTTTTCTGGATTATCAGTCCATTGGTGAGAGTGGGGTGCTGAAGTCTCCCACTATCAATGGGTGAAGGTCAATGTGTGGTTTAAGCTATAGCAATATTTCTTTTAGAAAAGAGGGTGCCTTTGTTTTGGGAAATAGGTGTTAAGAATTAAAATGCCATCTTGATAGAGTCTGCCTTTGATGAGTTCTTCCCCATCTCTTTTGATTAATTATGGTTTGAAGTCCATTTTCTTAGATATTACAATGGGTATTAGAGTTTCCTTCTGTCCATTTGCTTGAAATATATTTTTCAATCACTTACCCTGTGATAATGTTTATCCTTGATGGTGAAATATGTCTCTTTGATGTCTCAAAAGAATGGATTCTATGATCCTTTCCATTCTCTTAGTATGTGTCTTTATTCCTTCTTTTCTGGAGAAGTGAGACCATGGATATTGAGATATAACCATGACCAATGATTGTTGATTCCTGTTATATTGTTGTTACTGCTGCTGGAGATGGTGGTGGGTGTGTTTATGTATGTGTGTATGTGTGTGTATGCGTGTGTGTGTGTGCTTTCCTTCTTTTGTTTATGCTGGTGTGAGTTTAATTATTCCCTGTGATTTCATGGAATACACTTAGGATAGAATATTCCTTCTAATATCTTCTGTAGGGCTTGATTTGTAGATATAGTTTAAATTTGTTTTTTATTATGGAATATCTTATTTTATCCATCTATTGTGATTAAAATTTTGCTAGGTATAGTAGTCTACATTGGGATTAGTAGTCTCTTAGAGTCTGCAGAATATATGTCCAGGATTTTCTGGCTTTTAGAGTTCTTACTAAGAAATAGGGTATAATTCTTAGAAAGCCTTCATATATTACTTGATTTTTTTTTCCTTGCAGATTTTAATATTTTTTCTTTGTTCTGTTCCTTTAGTGTTTTCCTATGTGGGTAGGGTACTTCCCTTTCTAGTTTAATCTATTTTGTGTTCTATGTGCTTCTTCTACCTTTATAAACATCTCCTTCTTTAGGCTAGAAAAATGTTCTTTTGTAATTTGGTTGAAAATGTTTTCTGGGCCTTTGAGCTGGGATTTTTCTCCTTTGTAAATTTGTATTATTCTTAGGTTTGATTCTTTCACATTGTTCCAGATTTCTTGCATATTTTCTTTCAGGATTTTTTTACATATATCATTTTCTTTTATCTATATATCCATTTTTCCAACCATATCTTCAATTTGATATTGTTTCTTTCATCTCTTATATTCTGTTAGTGAAGCTTACTTCTGAGTGCTTGTTCAAATTCTGAAAATTTTCATTTCCTGACTTCCTTCAGTTTGTGTTTTATTTATTGCTTTTCTTTCCATTTTCAGGTCTTCCTTCAATTTTTTATTTGATTTCTCTTGATTTTTCTTTAAGGGATTTATTCAATTCTTCCAATTGTGTATTATGCTTCCCTGGATTCCTATAAGGCAATTATTCATTTCCTATTTAAGGACCTATAGTATCTTCATATAGTTGATTTTAAGGTCTTTCTCTTGTGTTTCAGATATGTTGGAATATTCAGACTTTTTGTTTTAGGACAGTTGGGCTCTAGTGGAGACATATTTCCCTGGATGTTATTGGTTGTTTTCTTAGCCTAGCCTCTAGGCATCTGAGTTTGGAGTGATCATAGGTCTTAGTGCTGATTTCTGGAATTTTCTTTGTTGCATGCTGCTTTGTTCCTTGGTTTCTGTTTGCTTTTTTGATTTTCAGTGAAAGCCATGGTGATGGGTGTTCTTCCCAGCTGTTCTGTTCACAGATTTTTGGAGTCAGGGATGCAGCCATGAGTTTGGGGGAGTTAGGAAGGGAGAGTATGCATTCATAGGAGACAAGGGCAGATAGGTGTGAAAGACTAGGTCTAGGAAAACAGAGAGAGAGTGAGAGACAGAGAGACAGAGACAGAGACAGAGACAGAAAGACAGAGATACAGAAAGACAGAGAGAAGATCTGTAAGCAGCCTACCTGGATTGAGCAGGAGGTGCTTCCTTGTTTTGGGGTTGAGGTACAGGGATGAGTGGGCAGAGAGATGTTAGGGGAGGATGGTCTATTTGATCTACAGGAGATGTGGACAGCAGAGAAAGGATGCTGCATCTGGTGATTTGTTGTATCACTAGGAATAAGAATTGAGTTCCAGAGAACAGAAAGAACTCTCCTGAAGAATTTTTAATTTACAGCTAGATACAAAGTATTTGCTATAGAGTTATATGCATGACACATGAAGTTTGTTTTCCCAAAACAGTGTATATGCTTAATTTGATAGCACAAATCACCATAAAGATTTTCAAATATACTCATTCTCTAATCATTTTTAATAATTTAGCAGATAGACAGCACTTGTAAATATTGCATTTATTGAAAATGTACCTTATCTGTTATGTATAGCCATGTGTTAGTACATGTATGCTTGAACATTTGTACATGCTTTGCATTATGCAAGCTAGAAGGAAATCCAAGGTGTTAAACCTCAGGTGCTATCTCCTCTTTTATTAAACATTTTATTAATATATAATTATACCACTTCCTTCTTTCATGTCCTCCCTCCTATTCTTCCTTCCATTTTATATTGAGGTTTTTCTTTTATTATTATTATTATTTATTTATTATTATTATTATTATTATTATTATTATTACTTTTACATTCACACAGACACACACACATACACTTTTATCTCCATGAATATATAAATACAGCCTGATGAACAATCTAATGTTGCATTTGCACATATTATTTTGAGGATGACTACTTTTTATTGGATACCTAATTATGGGCCTTATCCTGAGTCTAGGCTCATATCTCTCTCCCAGTTGTCATGTACCTGTAGTTCTTTGTTTGTGGATGGGAATCTATGACATTTCCAACTTACACATTAATATGCCTATTCACCTTCTCATTATTTAAATCTTATTTAGGCCACCATATTGTTGAGGGGTCATGGCTGCAGTTTCCTTTTGATTTCTAGAAGACACATTCACAAAGCAGATTGCCTGGTCCTCCGGCCCTAACAGTCATGTGACCCACTCTTCTTAGATGTCTCTAGAACCTTAGATGCCTTACTGGTGTTGTAGATGCATCTGTTGTTCCTGGGCTTGCCAGATTTGTTGATCTCTGCATGAAGTGGTTGTAATGTATGCTTTGTTAGATTGTTTTAGACAGGGCTTCTTTTTGGTCTGTAAACTCAGCTGGACTGGCTATTCAGTAAGTTGCAGGGATCTGCTGATATCTGCCTCTCCTTTGTATAATTTACAAGAAAGTGCTACTATAGATGGCATTTTTCCCCACATGGGATTTGTATCTCATCAATGTGTGGGGATCATTGCTTTAAAATCATACACAATTACAATTATAATTTTATCACCATTATAGAAGTGTATTTCTGTAGAGTTCCTGGGATTCCAAAGCAAGAAGCTAATGAATTCAGGGTTACTCTTGACTATAGAGTAAGGTCTTGATATTTTAAAAAGGATCAGAAGTCTGACAGAGAAAGTAATATATAGTCATACTATGTAAAGCAATATTTTTAAACTATGCTATTTATATAAATTGGACATCTTGATGTGTGGTATTGTGTTCCCAAAAATATTGTGCAGGCTAATAAACTTATCTGGGGTCAGTGAGCAGGACGGCCACAATATTAAACATGAGGATAGGCAGTGGTAGCACATGCCTTTAATCCTAGCATTCTAGAGACAGAATACCTCTGGATCTCTGAGTTCAAGGCCACATTAGAAACAGCCAGGCATGGTGACAACTTGCCTTTAATCCCAGAAATCCAGCTTTTAATCCCAGGGAGTGACAGCAGAAAGTAGAAATATATATAAGGTTTGAAGACCAGAAACTAGAAACATTTAGCTGGTTAATCATTTGGCTGGTTAAGCTTTTAGGCTTTGGAGCAGCAGTTCAGCTGAGACCCATTTGGATGAGGACTCAGAAGCTTCCAGTCTGAGGAAACAAGACCAGCTGAGGAACTGGTGAGGTGAGATAACTGTGGCTTGTTCTGTTTCTCTGATCTTCCAGCTTTCACCCCAATATCTGGCCCCAGGTTTGATTTTATTAATAAGACCTGGTAAGATTCCTGCTGCATTTGGTGGAAACCTTTTTTTCACCTCTATTGTATAATGTTTAGTGGATGAATAAATAAGTTTTTGAGTTTTATCCATGCTATATTTAGAAAACGTTTTGATCATCTTCCCCTCTTCTTTTTTTTAAAATTTATTTTATTATTATTATGTGTTTTAATTTTATACATCAGCCATGGGTTCCCCTGTACACCCCCCTCCTGCCCCCACCCTCACCTTCCCCCAGACCCTCCCCTCCATTCCCATGTCCTCCAGGACCAAGACACCCCTGGGGATTCATTTAAACCTGGTGGATTCAGTACAGGCAGGTCCTGTCCCCTCCTTCCAGACTGAGCAAAGTGTCCCTGTGTAACCCCAAGGTTCCGAAAAGCCAGCTCATGTACCTAGTCCCACCGACTGGGTGCCTCCCAAACAGATCAAGCTATTCAATTATGTACTTACTCATAGGAGGATACTAGATGTAAAACAAAGATGACTAGACTGCTACACAACTCCAGGGAAGCTACCTAGAAAATGGGACCCTAGGAAGCACATGAATTATGAACCAAAGGCTGTGGAGCCCCCAGCTAGATCAGGTCCTCTGGATAAGTGAGAAAATTGAATAGTTTGACCCCTCTTCTTAATGAGTATAATAAACGGTGCCTATTATATACTCAAACAAGCTCTTTTAGATGATAGTCCTGAGTGGGCCATGAGGACATGATGAGTCTTAACCTTGACCTACCCTATCCTTCTGGCCTGGCTACTGGCCAATTAGCACTTTATTTATTTTAACCAATCAGAGCAACACATTTGACATACAGAACATCCCACAACATATATACATAGCTTTTCACTTCAGAATGATTTGAATATATTTTAGTCTTTTAATAAAATGGGACCAATATGAGCTCAGTAGATCTAGCTTTTTAAATGTCCCATTACCTAGATGATGGTAAGTAGTATCTCTGACATCAGGAAATGGCAGTAAGTTGTAACTCAATGTATTCTCTGTTTAGAGTGTGTTGCTAAGATACAATGAAAGGTTAAGTGAATGAAAAGAATTTTTGACTTATGATACTTTCATCTTATGATGTGTATAAGTCCATCTTAGACTGAGGATCATCTGTAATTTTTTCTGACTTACCACCATCTCAAAATACACAGTAATTTAATCATCTCTGATTACATTTAAATAATAATTTGTTAAAAATGCTACAGAAATCATCTTAGCTCTGGAATTACAGAATCTGTTTCTCTGGAGTTGTTTCAAATAATTATAATAAAGTGACATTTAATAAAACCATCATGTTTTCACAAAGATCTTAATTATTAATTTTAGTAGAATTATGAAAAAAATTGCTACTCACTATATTTCATTTGTTTTACTGCAAATAGGTATTAATGACAAAAAATGACTACAGCTTTCAAAAATACCAGTAATTCTTGATATATAGATGTCATAATGGTGTGGAGTGTGTGTGTGTGTGTGTGTGTGTGTGTGTGTGTGTATGTAAATAGTGTAGGCCATTTGCTACAATGCATTTAAGTAAAGTTTCTAGGAAGCTCTTAAAATTCTTATTACTTTTCTATTTCTAATTTGAAAAATGTCCATTTTTAGTAAATTATTCAAAATATGTTTTGAAAGATACATGAATATTATCTACCTACATCGAGCTTTAGTATATCTATTTAGTTCCTATAACAGTACATACTGAGCAATGCGGTGCTGGAGCACACCTTTAATCCAAGCATGTGGGAGGCAGAGGATCTCTGTGAGTTTGAGGCCAGCCTGTTCTAAAGAAGGAGTTCCAGGCTCCAAAGTTTCAAAGAGAAACCCTGCCTCCAAAAAACAAAACAAAACCACCAAAGCAATACACACTGAACATAAAGAATTACAAAAGAATATAATGTGGTTTAAGTATGATGTTAAGTTACATTTTTCATACAAGGTACCCCATGAAGATAATAGAAAGTACTTTCAGGGAGTAGGAATCTGTTTCTTTTCTCAATGATATACTTTAAGCTAATGATTTCTTTCTTTCTTCAGTCAATGCAACCCTGGATATGTCAGGAGGACTTCATAGTGGTTAATTGATCGCCACAAAGCCTCTTATACACTAAAAGCATGGTGCAATGGATTGGGAATTGCAATCAGAACTATACTGACTTTCACTTTGCTTTCATCCTTGCGGGTGGTCTAACCACCTTTGTGTTTTAAATATCAGCTTGGTAAGGGAGAATTAAGATCAAATTGGACAGCATTACTGACTGATCTCATTTGGGAATAAAATTGAGACACAAGAGTTTTAAATGAAACATTCCTTTCAGCAATTTGCTTGAACATACATAGAAAAACTTTTATACAGCACAAAGTGACCTTTGGAATGAAGCATGCAACACGCTGTGTGAGTTTTCCTTTAGTTAATATGATTCACATGGCTAAAAGATGCGATTGACCTGAAAAAGTAACTCAGAACTGTCTAGAAAAAGCAGTACAATTCATTTCTGAAAGAAAAGCATATGAATTTAAGTCTATTATTTAGCACTTTTCTTTTTATGAAGTTTCAGATTAAATTTAATATCAAATTTTTAAATTAACTGTTATGCAATTGGTTCTATTTTTTTCATGGAAATTTCATATAAACAATGAAAAGTACTTGAACAATAGATGTTTCCATTTATTACTGGAAATTAATTGGGTTACCACATTCAAGTCAAAATAGTATATCAGTATACAATATATATTAAATACATATCAGTATATAATATATATTAAAATACCTATCCTTTAAAATTTCTGCAGAGTTCACTTACAGTCCATTCAATTTGTGTTCATTTCATTGGCTTAATCACAAACTTTTCCATTAATATATCAGTCTGTAATGACATATTTGTAGCTAATAATTCAGTGCAATAAAATAGGTAATTTATTTGGAAAAACTTGAGCCTGAATAGATTGTTCAGCAGATCAAAGCATCTATTGCTCCTGTAGAATATCTGAGTTTATTTCTTAACACTCACATGGTGCCTCTCAACCAAAAGTAACTCAGGTTTAGAGGCTCAAACATTTTCTTCCAGCCTCTCCATGCTCCTGGCACACGTGGTTCACATACACATATGCAAGAAAAAACATTCATCCACATATAGTAAAATAAAATACCCTAAGAACTATTTTGGAAATATTTAGAAATGCCACACAGAAAAATCAACATCTAATGTTTTAAATGAACATAGTAGTAAATTTTATTTTCAAATTGGACTGATGTCATTGTCAATCGTGTTCCTATGTCACAGAGTGACAATGACTATGGGTTTAGCTCCATTATTCTGCCAAGAATTTGTGTCACAGTGTATAATTTCTATGTAATTTTTTATGACAGTAATTTTGATTACATAACTTCTTATTCAAAACTACTATACTTTTTGAAGAATAAATTGGTATTATAATGAGAGAATTAGGTGCAGATTTTGTGAGGATGTACCCGAGAGTTCATATGTGTGTGTTATTTCTGCTACTGACCCACTTATTTAGAACTTCAGGTACAATCAGTGATACCAAAGTTTTACAGCAAAAGATCATGGGATTGTACACTTAGCTACTGGGTGAGTTAAAAAAAAGATATGCTTGGTTTTGAAGTTGGTGAAAATGTAGATGATAATTTGAATCTTGAGATATGAATTAAAACAATAAAACAACATTTTCTAAATACCAGTTAATTCCTGCAGCCAGGAAGAACCTGAAGAAAGGGAATGTACATGGAACATACGGCTTCAGTTTTCTACAACATTGTTTAATAGATACTTCAAAAATGACATTGTGTGTAACTCTACTCATTGTTTGATGCTACTTGAAAAGAAATTTGTGTTGTTCACAATCATTTTTTGTTGCCATTATAGCCACAGTTGTTTCTGTATTTCATTCACAGATGTGTTAGTATTAAGATCATGTGTTTCTCTAAAAATTTCTGATGGTGTGAGTTTTGCAAATTCCAAGGGAAACTTTCTGTTTATCCCTTAATATTTGTGTGTACAGTTATTTTTTTATTCTCTGGCAATGAAGATCTTTCAAAATCATATGCTGGAAATATTTCCAAATTAAAACAACCTTTTCAAAATTACTTCAGTTGAATTATTACAGTCAATATATGACTTTTGAGAAATAATAAGCAAATAGATATTACCTAGAAACTAATTCACAGGAGTGTTTAGGTACAGACATATCTTAAATGTCTCATCTATAACATATATTTGCACTAAAAATAGCTTTTTTGTTATCTTGATGGGAATAAACTATGCATCAGAAATAATGTACCACAGAACACCCTCTGTGGAACTATCACAAATATTCTCTCTTTGAACTTACAGTTTAGGTGAATGCTGTATTTATTTGTGATTACTTAAAAAAATTGAGAATATAATTAAGAGGAATAAATACACTGATTTTTTGAAGTTTTTATTATTGTTGCTTTTATATAAACAAGTAGAGATACAATTATTTTTTACATGTAGTATTTGCATGCATATCTGCTGCTAAGGACTTTTAGTAAATGTTAACTGGATCATACATCTTAATACATAAGTATACTTTTGCTTGAGGGGTTTTCCTCCATAAAACACATATGATTTTGTTTTCATTCATGCCAATCAGTATTGATTTACAACACAGATAATTATGGATGAATGTGTGAGAAGGCTTTCTAATAGAATTCTGTCAATCAACACCTAGCCCAACTTTCTTATTATGTGTTTGCTGAAACTATATGATGGAATTTGTCTCGTGACATTTCAGGGATAGTGACTTTGATTTCAAAGGAAATGTTTCAGGTTCATTTCATTACCTTAGAAAAGTAAAAGCAAATTTGCCTTATAAAAAGCAATTACTTCTTAGCTGACCAGGGCACAATAGCAATATAAGAGAGATTTCTCATTCCACTATTCAAATCCTGAACCAGCAAACTACTGTTTGATTTTGCTTTAAGCCAATTTTACCATGTTTGACTTGCAAAAGCATTTAATCTTCATAAAGTAGGTTATTATAATGGATATCATATTGTATTGGTATGCAATACAATCTAATAGGCAATGGGTATTGGTATAATTTTAGTATTTATCACATTTTAAAAACAATGGTAGCTAAAAATATTTCTGAACACTTTGAGTAGTACACAGAACTTATAAATTGACACTGCACATTTATTTGAAAATATGCTTCTATGTCCAGTTGTTTACTATACATATCTTAAATTAGATGAATATTGAAATATTTTAAGTACTCAACAAACAATGACCAAGATACTATAGATATATAAATAGTTGTCTATCTTCCCTTACCTACAGTCATTTAATTTTACTCTTCATGATAAAAACATTCATATATATATATATATATATATATATATATATATATATATATATATATCTTCTTGTTGTTGTTGAGGGTACTTCATGAGTTAAAGAAATTTGGAAGATAAGGTGCTACCATGCTATTAAACAAGGACAGTTGAAAATATTTCATCATATAACACCAAAAATTTGAAAAAACTAAAAGTTGAGATTATTGAAGAGAATTGTAAAATTTAGGTTAAACAACATGTTTTGCTTGTTTTCAATCTTGGTTAAACAAACCATGTAAACATGTTTTCTGAAGTAAGGCCCTAGTGGAAAATCATAAGATAAGAGAGAAGATGTTGTAATAAATGCATGAAACATAAAGAATGTGGTTTTCTAATTTCAAGCAGCACTAGAATTAACAAAGATAATAAAAAGGTAAATTTTAGAATGCAAAAATTTTATTTATTTATTTATTTATTTATTTATTTATTTATTTATTTATTTATTTTGCCTCTGTGAAACAATTTACTTCTGTATGTAGTGCTTGCTGCCCTCAGACTCACAACAATTATCTTGCTTAGTTTTCTGGGGTTATGACTGTGAGACACCAAGCCTGGCCATTTATGTGTGTGTGTGTGTGTGTGTGTATTATTATTATTATTGTATGTATTATTATGTATGTATAATGTCTGTTATTATATATGACATATAACAACAAAATTAAAGTTATGAAGTTACAAGAAAATAATTTCATGTTTGGGGGTCACCATTACATGAGAAACTTTACTAAAGGTTTTAGCATTTTATGAAGGTTGAGAATCACTGATTACATTGATTTCTCAACTAATTGCTTAATCTATTCTATAGAAATGGTCCCTTTATCATTTTCCCTCTTTGACTGAAAAGTCTCAAGCCCAGAAGCACATGATATACACGGGTCTGCACCAGGCCTTCTGTGTGTATAGTATAACTATGAGCTTAGAATTTTTACTGGACTCTTGACTGTGAAAAGAAGGAGACCTCTGACTATTGTGCCTGCTCTTGGGACTCTTCGTGCTGTTTTGTTGGCACATGCAAATTTGATTTCATAGTTTTTTATTGATCGTATTATATTTCATTTAGTCATGTTTGCTTGTTGTCTGTTCAGAGCCTGCTTATTCTTTTCTAATGAAGACAGTAAAGGAAGTAGACCTGTAGGAGAGGGGAAATGTGAGCCAGTGGGGACAGGTGGAGACAATAATCTTTTTGTACACTGTGAAGATATTTCTTTGCAAAGGCACCTTTGGATTGTTTTAATAAGGATCTAAATGCCCAAAAGCTAGGCAGGAAGTATAAGTGGGACTTCATTATTTTGGGTTGGAAATCACAACGAGAATGTGAAATTACATATGGCACACAATGTGAAGGCTTGATAATCCACATAAGTCCTGAGAAGGCTTCCTGGGGACCATGGTATCTTGAACAGGCTTGGTTACAGAGGTATAGCTCTTCTACGAGGCTCTGCTGTGCAACTCAGCATTTGAGAAAGTCTCACTGGTTACAAATGCTTGCCATTTGTGGACACAAAGTCCCAGAGCTGTGGCAGGTAAATAGGTCTCCTGGGCCAGTGCCTGCCAACAGGAGGCTAGATTGTCACAGAACCAAAGAGTTGGGGGAGCCATTCACCGACATCACTCAGTGCAGTAGCCTGGCTATTTAAAGTTTGTCTCCCATGGTCAGATAATGCTACACATGCATAATAAGATGAGGTCCAGACTGAGAAAACCTCTAAACATATATAATATGCTTAAATGTGCTTAGATGCTGAATAAAGAAAAAATGGGTATATACCATCATAGAAATATAAATAGTTTAAAAATAATGAAATAGCAAGGCCTGCTTGCAAGAGTCTTGCCTGCTGATCTGCAATGAGTTGCAATGGATAGGGGTGCACAAACAGACACATGACACATTCATTTATTTATTTTATTTATTTATTTTTTTAGTATTATGTGTTTTAAATTTTATACATCAGCAATGGGTTCCCCTGTCCTCCCCCTTCTCACCCCCACACCCACCTTCCCCCCAGCCCCTCCCCTCCATTCCCATCTCCTCCAGGACCAAGAAACCCCTAAGGATTCATTTAAAACTGGTGGATTCAGTACAGGCAGGACCTGTCCCCTCCTTCCAGACTGAGCAAAATGTCCCTGTGTAAGCCCAAGGTTTCAAACAGCCAGCTCATGCACTAAGGACAGGTCCTTGTCCCACAGACTGGGTGCCTCCCAAGCAGATCAAGCTATTCAATTGTCTTACTTATCCAGAGGGCCTGATCCAGATGGGGGCTCCACAGCCTTTGGATCATAATTCATGTGCTTCCATTCATTTGGCTATTTGTCCCTGTGCTTTTTGCAATCTTGGATTCAAAATTCACACTCTTGCAGACCCTCCTCTTTCTCCACAGTTGGAAACCTGGAGCTCCACCTGGGGCCTGGCTGAGGATCTCTGCATCCACTTCCATCAGTTATTGGACTAGAGTTCCAGCACGACAGTTAGGGCTTTTAGCCATCCGATCACCAGAATAGGACAGTTCAGGCTTTCTCTTGAACATTGCCAGCAGTCTATAGAGAATGTATCATTGTGGATTTTTGGGGAACTCTCCAGCACTCTGCCAATTCCTGTTCTCATGTGGTCTTCATTTGTCATGGTCTGTTATTCCTCATTCTCCCTTTCTGTTCTTGATCCAGCTGGCATCTCCTGCTCCCCTAAGCTTTCTTTGCCTCAAATCTTGCCCTTCATTACTCCCACTGTCATCCAGGTTGTTCATGTAGATCTCACTCATTTCTCTGTCATTGGGTGATCCTTGGGTCTATCCTAGGGTCCCATTTTCGAGGTAGTCCCCCTGGAGTTGTGTAGCAATCTAGTCATCTTTGTTTTACATCTAGTATCCTCCTATGAGTGAGTACATACCATGTTTGTCCTTCTGAGTCTCGGTTACCTCACTCAGGATGATTTTTTCTAGATCCATCCATTTGCCTGCAAACCTCATGATGTCATTATTTTTCTCTGCTGAGTAGTACTCCATTGTGTATATGTACCATATTTTCTATATCCATTCTTCAGTTGAAGGGCATCTAGGTTGTTTCCAGGTTCTGGCTATTATAAACAATGCTGATACGAACATAGCTGAGCAAATGCCCTTGTGGTATGATTGAGCATTCCTTAGCTATATGCCCAAGAGTGCTATAGCTGGGTCTTGGGGGAGATGGATTCCCAATTTTCTAAGGAAGCACCATATTGACTTCCAAAGTGGCTGTACAAGCTTGCATTCCCACCAGCAGTGGAGGAGAGTTCCCCTTGCTCCACATCCTCTCCAGCATAAGCTGTCTTCTGTGCTTTTGATCTTAGCCATTCAGACAGGTGTAAGATGGTATCTCAGAGTCGTTTTGATTGGCATTTCCCAGATAATTAGGAATGTTGAGCAATTCCTTAAATGTCTTTCAGCCATTTGAATTTCCTCTGTGGAGAATTCTGTTTAGTTCTATAGCCCATTTCTTAATTGGACTGTTGGGCATTTTGATGTCTAATTTCTTGAGTTCTTTATATATTCTGGATATCAGCCCTGTGTCAGATGTGGGGTTGGTGAAGACCTTTTCCCATTCTGTAGGCTGTTGTTTTGTCTTTTTGACTGTGTCCTTTGATCTACAAAAGCTTCTCAGTTTCAACAGGTCCCATTGATTGATTGATTGTTTCTCTCAGTGTCTGTGCTACTGGTGTTATATTTAGAAAGTGATCTCAGGTGCCAATGCATTCAAGAGTACTTCCTACTTTCTCTACTATCAAGTTCAGAGTAGCTGGATTTATGTTGAGGTCTTTGAACCACTTGGGTTTAAGTTTTGTGCATGGTGACAGGTATGGATCCATTTGCACCTTCTACACATTGACATCCAGTTATGCCAGCACCATTTGTTGAAGATGCTTTCTTTTTTCCATTGTACATTTTTGGGTTCTTTGTCAAAAATTATATGTTTGTAGGTGTGCGGGTTAATGTCAGGATCTTCAATTCAATTCCATTGGTCCACATGTAGGTATTTATGCCAGTACCAAGCTGTTTTTATTAAAGTAGCTCTATAGTAGAGCTTGAGGTTGGGGATTGTGATGCCGCCAGAGGTTGTTTTATTGCACAGGATTCTTTTGGCTATCCTGGATTTTTTGTTTTTCCATATGAAGTTGAGTATTATTCTTTCCAGATCTGTGAAGAATTGTGTTGGTAATTTGTTGGGAATTGCATTGAATCTGTATATTGCTTTTGGTAAGATCACCATTTTTACTATGTAAATCCTGCCTATCCGTGAGATGAGAGATCTTTCCATTTTCTGACATCTTCTTCAATTTCTTTTTTCAGGGACTTAAAGTTCTTGTCATATAGGTCCTTCACATGCTTAGTTAATGTAACCCCAAGCTATTTTATATCATTTGTGGCTATTGTAAAAGGTGATGTATCACTGATTTCCTTCTAATCCTGTTTGTCTCCTTTTATAGGAGAGCTATTGATTTTTTTAAGTTGATCTTGTATCCTGCAATGTTGCTGAAGGTTTTTATTAGCTGTATCAGTTCCTTGGATGAATTTTTGGGGTCACTCATGTATACTAACATGTCATCTGCAAATAGGGAGAGCTTGACTTCTTCCTTTCCAATTTGTATCCCCTTAATCTCCTTATGTTGTCTTATAGCTCTGGCTTGAACTTCAAGTACTATATTGAAAAAGTAGGGGGAGAGGGGACAGCCTTGCCTTGTTCTTGATTTTAGTGGTATTGCTTTGAGTTTCTCTCCAGTTAATTTGATGTTGGCTGTTGGCTTGCTGTAAATTGCCTTTACTATGTTTAGGTATGTTCCCTGTATTCCTGATCGCTCCAAGACCTTTATCATGAAGGGGTGTTGGATTTTGTCAAATTCCTTTTCTGCATCTAGTGAGATGATCATGTTTTTTTTTTTTCCTTTGATTTTGTTTATATGGTGTATTACATTGACGGACTTTTGTATGTTGAACCACCCTTGCATCCCTGGGATGAAGCCTACTTGATCATGGTGGATAATTGTTTTGATATGTTCTTGGAGTCTGTTTGCCAGAATTTTATTGAGTATTTTTGCATCAGTGTTCATGAGGGAGATTGGTCTGTAGTTCTCTTTCTTTGTTGCATCTTTGTTTGGTGTAGGAAAAAGGGTAATTGTAGCCTCATAGAAAGAGTTTGGTAATATTCCTTCTACTTCTATTGTGTGGAACATTTTAAAGAGTATTGATATTAAGTCTTTTTTAGAAGATCTGGTAGAATTCTGCACTGAAACCATCTGTTCCTGGGCTTTTTTTTTTTTTTTTTTTTTTTTGGTTGGGAGACTTTTAATGACTGATTCTATTTCCTTAGGGGTTATTGGACATTTTAAATGGTTTATCTGTTCTTGATTTAACTTAGGTATGTGACACCTATCCAGAAAATTATCCATTTCTTTTAGATTTTCCAGTTTTGTGGAGTAGAGGTTTTTGAAGTATGACCTGATGATTCTCTGGATTTCCTCATTGTCTGTTGTTATGTCCCCCTTTTCATTTCTTATTTTGTTCATTTGGATGCTCTCTCTCTGTCTTTTGGTTAGTTCAGATAAGGGCTTGTCTATCTTCTTGGTCTTCTTAAAGAAGCAACTCTTTGTTTCAATAATCCTTTGTATTGTTCTCTTTATTTATATTTTATTGATTTCAGCTCTCAATTTGATAATTTCCTGGCATCTGTTCCTTGTAGTGGATAGCCATCCCAGCATTGGCCTGGAAGTTCCAACCCCCACTGAGGCTTCGGTAATGGTCACGCCCACAAGGCGGGGCAGAGGAGGAAGCGGAAGACGAAGGATCGGGAAGATCTCACTCTCTGATGTAGTGGATAGCCATCCCAGCATTGGCCTGGAAGTTCCAACCCCCACTGAGGCTTCGGTAATGGTCACGCCCACAAGGCGGGGCAGAGGAGGAAGAAGAAGACGAAGGATCGGGAAGATCTCACTCTCTTGGTTCCCGGACTCTGGACGCTGGAGGTAGACCGAGCAGAGTTCTCCAGAGAACAACGCCGGATTGTGCTATACCCTTGCCAGACCCTGTAACCTACCCCCTCATTTGTAAGTACCCCACAAAATAAACCTCCCTTTTAACTACGTGGAGCGGCCTTAATAATTTCACCAATATCTGGTGCCCAACGTGGGGCACGAACCCACGACCCTGGGATTAAGAGTCCCATGCTCTACCGACTGGAGGCACCGCTGGGATACGAACCCAGGATCTTCTGGCTAGCTCAGTCGGTAGAGCATGGTCAAGCTAGAACAGGGATGGTGTGGGACAGCAATGAAAGAGACACCATGATAGAGGGAGACATCATGATGATAGGGAGAAACGGGGTTCTAGGAAAGTTCCCAGGAATCCACTAGAATGACCACATCTTAGACTACAAACAAGAGTGGAGAGGGTGCCTGAACTGGTTACTCCAGTAATCAGATCGGTGTGTACCCTAACTGTCATGAGAAAACCTACAGTTACTGATGAATGTAGTTGCAGAAATCCATAGCCAAACACCAGGCTGAGCTGTGGGAGTCCAATCAAAAAGAGAGAAGAGGAATTCAGTGAGCAAGGGACATCAAGATCATGATGGGGAAACCTACAGAGACAACCAAACAAAACTAGTGGAAACTCATGAACGTTGGACCAACACCTGTGCAGCCTCCATGGAACTGAACTAGGCCTTCTGAATAAGCAAGGCAGTTTTGTAGCCTGATCTGCTTAAGGGCCCCCTGGCAGTGGGATCAGAATGCATTCCTGGTGCTGGCTTTTTTGAGCCCACTACCTATGCTGAGATACCTTGCATAGCCTTGAGGTGAGGGAGGGAGCTTTGACCTGCCTCTACATTATGTACCAGGCTCTGCTGACTTCCCTTGGGAGGCCTTACATTATTGTAGGATGGAATGAGGGGTGAGTTTTGGAGGGGAAGGATGGAGGGGTGGAGAGAGGAAAGAAAATTATCAGTGATTGATATATAAAATGAGTAAAAAAAGTCTGAGAATAAAATAAAACTAATGTAAATCCTAGTACTTAAAAGCTATTTATAGTAATAAAGAATACAGGTTAGTAGTTAGTCATCCATAATAAACAAACTTACAGTCATGGTCAGTATATTTTTAAGGTCAATCAGAGATATATTTAGATAGACAGATGGCCTTCAGCTACTTCAGAGTCCTAGAGAATATGACATTTAAGGCATTTTTTTTATAACATAAGGCTTTCTGTGACATACAGACATATCTGTTTCTGGTAGCACCATATTTATTTCAAAAAATAGGATGGGTATTGAAAACATCCATATGGAGTTTGTTTTCATTGTGGTAAAGTTAGACACTGGGCAAAGAAACTGCCCTTGCTTTGACTGCTGACAGTAAGTTGTACAAACTAGACAAGTAAGACACAAGGGGAAATGAATACAAAACTGCCAAGAAAAGGTCATAAAGTCCTTCAAAATTTCTGCTCTGTAGACCAGGCTGGCCTCAAACTCACAGAGATCCACCTGGCTCTGCCTACAGAGTGCTGGCATTGAAGGCAGCTACTCCAGACAGTTGTTTAGCTTGAACTGTTTGGGGGTCCTCCAGGCAGGGGAATTGGCATCTGTCCCTGGTGCATGAGTGGGCTTTTTGGAGCCTAGTGCCTAAGGTGTGATACCTTGTACAGCCTTGAGGCAGGGAGGAGGGGCTTGGACCTGCCTCAGCTGAATGTACCAGGCTCTGCTGAGTCCACATGGGAGACCTTGAATTGGAGGAGGTGGGAATGAGGGCAGGGCTGGTGGGGAAAGGCTGGGGGGAAGGAAGAGGGAAAAGGGGTGATCTGTGGTTGGTATGTAAAATAAATAGAGACAGGGGAACCCATGGCTGATGTGTAAAATTAAAATACAAATATAATAATAAAAATGCCCACAAAAAGAGAAAATTTCTTAATAATAAGAAAAAGAAAACAAAAACAAACAAAAAAAAAAAAAACCGGCTGTGTCAGATAGTATAGGCCTGTAGATTGAAGAATGGATATTTCATGGTTGCAGAGGTACCTTGAAGTGACTGCCCAATCAGCTAGAAGTCTCTGTCATTTCTTAGTTTTGGAAGCTATTTGCTCTTCATTTCTTGTTTAATCAGGTAATATTATATCCTTCTCAGGTCTCTGATGATGGTGAATATTGGTGAGTTAAAGTTAGAGTTTTCCATTGTTTTGAAATAAAGTAAATAAGATATAAAACTTTGGACTCAACAACATAGGATAGAAAATGGAGTGTTTACTTTAGAATTGCAAAATATTAGTGGACTAAACATTCTAAATATATTTCTCAATTGATAATTTTAATTATTGAATATAAATTTACTGTATTAGATTTAAAACTTTTCCTTTTTATTTCAGCTAAAAGGGGAAATGTTGTGGAATAATCTTTTTCTACACTGCAAAGATGTGATTTTTGCCAAGGCACCTTCTGATTGGTTTAATAAATAGCTAAGTAGCCAATAGATAGACAGGACACATAGGTGGGACTTCCAGGCACAGGAAGGACTCTGGGAAAAAGCAAAGTAGAAAAACCAGCCAGATTTGGGATCAGTTGAACACACAGAATGGAGTGTGTTCAATAAAGGCCATATGGTAGAATTTAGGTTAATAAAATTATGTGTTAACTTATTAAAACTAACTGGGAATAAGCCTAGTCTATAGACTAAGATTTCATAATAAGAAGTCTCCGTGTCATTATTTCTGGGCTAACAGTCCTGACAAGAAAGTCCAACTACAGGAGTAGAAACTGTAATTAGCATGTATTGTATAAGAAAATGATCTATTTTCAATAAAAGAAAATCCCAAGGGAAAAAAGATTATATGGCAGTATTTGCATAAAACTAGGAACTATGAAAACATCTTACAAAGTAATCACACTAAACTTATTTATTCTTCTGAGTATATGTTCAGTTTGGTATGCATTAGGAAAGTTTTACTTCTGAGTTGAGAGCATCTCCTCTTACACACACACACACACACACACACACACACACACACACACACGCATGTGTGTGCACACCATGCTTTTCAGCATGGTTAAACAGTTAAACACCATGTAGAGAAAACTGACACTTCAGGGAAAATAAAACTAAGTGGATGGAACCTTCCCTAAGATAAAATTTAGTGATTGCATTTGAGCACAATTTATCCATTTTGACCAAGGTCTGCATTATGTTTTCAGCTTAAAGGTAACCTAATGTTTCATGTGCTGAAAGCTTGTCAATACAAAACTATTTGAAAGTAGACATTCTAGGAAGTGATTAGATAATGAAAGATATACTTCATATAGTTAATTAACTTACTGATGATTTTTTAAATTTGTGAACTTAGATGGTCCTCCAAGGTAGTAAAGTGTAGGAGGTACATACCTGCTTATCCACTATCATCTATCTTCTTTCCTTCTTTCCTTCCTTCCTTCCTTCCTTCCTTCCTTTCTTCCTCCCTTCCTTCCTTCCTTCCTTCCTTCCTTCCTCCCTCCATTCCTTCCTCCCCCCCCTCTCTCTCTCTCTTTCTTTCATCTATCATCTATCACCTTCTATCATCTATCATTTGTTTTCTTTTATCTAATCACCTGGTTCTCTTTCCCTCTCTTTTACTTTCCTCCCTCTCTTTCTATCTACTTGCTCCTTTCTTCCATATGACTTTTCTTACTCCTCTGAGAAATTTTCCAGTCACCAGGATGATCTTTTCCCATTTTTATAGGTCCAAATATAACTCTGAGAAAAATATCTCAAAATATGTGCCAAAATATTTATTTATCACTCAATATTTTATTATCAGGCATGTCAACATGGAGATGGGAGACAGAATAACACAATGTGGTAATGAAGGAGCTTTCTCTCCTTTGACCTGAATGGCATATCGTCTGTTTTCCTGGATGCTCAATCGTCTTTCCACATAATGATAAACAAACTGAAAATATGATACAGCAAAAGAGGTGCCTATTTTTGTGTGTGCATACAGAAACAACAGGATTCATTCTAAAGTGGTGGATGAGAAATTGGAAGGTTGGCTCTTTCTCATTGAACTGTGCTTCTGCCTCAACATCTGTGGTAGATGCTTCATATCCATGTCATTAGCTTAATAAGAAGGGCTCATTCATCTTTATTTGATTGGTACCATGGCTCATAGTTCTTCAAATTGTAACATGATAGATGAATCATTTTAGACCTATGGAGATTAGTGCTCTAAAATCCCTAATATAGTTTGGCATCATATTAAGGGAAATTATTTGTTATTACAACCCACTGTAGAACTCCAAATCTCCTCCTAATGCTAAATTAATGAAAGAAGTATACATGATACCAAATAAAATTTTATAGCATACTGTATTCAAAGGGGGAATTCTTTAACTCAGTATTTTATGAAAAAGAAAAGAGAAGTCCACAAGGAAATACTACCTACCATCCACCATTTGCACTTACTAAAAATTGGGACATGCAATAAAATTTTCTGTAGGACTCTGTTGTTTTCCTACTAGAAATGGAGTATTGTGTTATTGAAGCAATTAACTGCCATATACAATAGAAAGTTTATCAAATATGACAATTTCATGATTTTGTGAATGATATATATTCTAAATTTAAGATCTTTTTATAGAAATGCATTATGCTGATTCTAATTGCCAGTAATTTACAAGTTTCTCTCAAAAATGGTCCCTAGAACTTTTAAATAATCACTAAACCAATAAGAAGTAATAAGTGACTGGACTGTGTAATGAATTCTGTGGTAATATTTTATTTGTGCTGAAATGTAGTGACATTTTATTTGTATGTTAAAAAATAAAGCTTGCCTGTAGATCAGAGGGAGAAGGCCAGCCATTTTAAGAAAACAAGAAGTCAGGTAGCACATGCCCTTAATCCTATCACTGAGTAGGCAGGGTCTCTGGCTACACTAGGGAACAAGCATGGTGACATATACCTTTAATCCCAATACCAACCATAGATACCTGGAGGTCTATAGAGATAGACAGAAAGTGACAAGCTGTGTAGGAAGAGGAAGTGATATAGCTGGGCTAGGAGAGCCAATGAGAGGGCAGAACAGCAAGGCAAGAAAGGCATGGATAAACAGGAAGTAACACACACTTGGAAGCTGCAGAGCTAGTGAGGTGAGGTTGGCTGGTGGCTTTCCCTATTTCTCTGATCTAAGGCTTTCATTGCTATATTTGGCTCTGTGTTTTTTACTTAATAAGACCATTTTAGAAATTCATCTACAGAATTCTATACATTAAATTCTAGATAAAAATGATAGGATTAGAAAATTTTTTCATGTCAGCATTGTACGTGGAAACTAATCCTTTTTAACATAACTATGTACATAAATAATATTTAAATTAATTATTTGGATAAATATATTTGTGATTAATGTAATGTATGAAGGAAAAAAATCATTTATGTAAATAATCATGTCGTTGGTAAGGAAAAGCAATTTTTAGGCTACCAGAAGAGAAATGTAAACAGTAATCTAGCCACAAAACCTTTGACCTACAATATATTCTGCCTCCAAGATATACTATGGTTATGGTGACATAGGACTTGTGTGAATAACCAAACAATGTCTGATTTGACTTAAGGCTCACTCCACTAGATGGAACTCATATCTGACACTGCTTGGGTAATCATGAACGAGAGACTAGAGAGTCCAGGGACCATGGGTAAAACAAAAAACTACTGGTATAAAATAACAGAAATGTATCAACAAGATGATTTCTAATGATATTCTTCTATACTCATAGATTAGTACCTTATTCATTCATCATTAGAGAGTCTTCATCTAGCAGTAGATGGATACAGATGCAGAGACCTACAGCTAGATTTTATGAAGAACAGGTCCTTGGAAAAACAGCTCTAAATGGTTTGTATCCATCAAATTGCTCCCCTCCTATCTCGGGGCATCCCACAGAAAAGGCAGACAGATTATAGCCACCAGAGGGTACAGAGAGCACTTGAACAACAAGGGTCTCTGAATCAATTTAGCAAGGTGCATGTGAATTCAGAGACTGATGCAGCAAGCACTGGGCTACATAGGTCTGCACCAGGTCCTCTGTGTATGTATCATAGCTTTCAGATTAGTATATTTATGAAACTCCCAAGTGTATGAATGCATGGATCTCCCATTCTTCTGCCCACTCTTGGGGCTCTTTTGCTTCTTTTGGTTTGGCTTGTCTGGTTCAATAGGATGGTTTTTATATTATATTATTTTGTCATGTTAAAAAAGAAAGATACCAGTTCAAAATTATTTTCTCTATGTTTACTTCAGTTGGGGACTCAGGATGCCCTAGATGATGTTAAATTTGATATGTAAACACACATTGCCTTGACTTTCTACTGAAGATAGGATCAAGAGCATTTTTGGATTCTGAGTAAGAACTCACCCAACTGAGCTACCTTTTCAGAGCTCAGCATATTTTTCTCCAGATAGCTTTACAATTTCACAATTGTTAATTTTTGGTTGTTATTTTTTCTTTTGTTTGCTTTGCAATTGTAGCCACTACATCATTGATATATGAATATTTTACCTGCTTCATTTAAATTTCTTACTACCAAAGCACCAACTGACTTGACCGACCACATTCAGTATTTAATTTGACCAACACATCTATTCTATGTCTATTAATGATGTTTGCATCTTGGAGTGGCACCAATACCCACTACTAAAGAGATGGCAGAACAATGAGGAAGATTGGCATCAGAAAACTACAGACACTTTTGCATTATACACTGCCTAAATCTCAGATCAACTGTCAAGAATTCAGAAAAGCTACCTTAAGCAAGCAGACACAGAAATAATTTATCTAACCAATAGATATTTCCATTAAAATATAGACATGTTGCTTTAATATCATCTATGCACTTTAAGCATGAAAATTCAATGACAGGAAAGTTGGTTCATCCTTACAGTTAAATATTTGGTTGTTAGAAAGTCATGAAACCAGTGGTTCATCATATACAAAGGCCAAAATGTGGTGGTATTGTGTTCCCTGAATATTGTGCACCCTGATAAACATATCTGGGGTCAGAGACAGAATAGCCACAATATTAAACATAGAGGATAGGCAGTGGCAGCACACACTTTTAATCCTAGCATTCCAGAGGCAGAAATCCATCTGTTCAAGGATACAGCCAATCATGGTGACTCATGCCTTAATCCCAGAACGCAAGCCTTTAATCCCAGGGAGTGATGGCAGAAAGCAAAAAGGTATAAAAGGTGTGAGGACCAGAAACTAGAAGCTTTTAGCTGGTTAAGCATTCAGGCTTTGGAGAAGCAGTTAAGATGAGATTTATTCTGGATGAGGACTCACAAGCATCCAGTCTAAGGAAACAGGATCAGCTGAGGAACTGTTGAGGTTAGGAAGCTGTGGCTTTTTCTGCTTCTCTGATCTTCCAATATGCACCTCAATAACTGGCCTCAGGTTTGCTCTTATTAATAAGACTCTTTAAGATTCATGCTACTCAAATGGACACACTTTATATCTTTAAGGGGATAAATATATTGTATTTCAGTATAAGCTAGTTAAAAATAATCACGTTGAGCAGAGGCCAAAGGAATTCCACAACTGTCATAAGGAGCCTTTTAAAACTCCTATTGTGTGACTCAAATGAGAACATTCCAAATACAAAGAACAGTCCTGAGGTTCTTACTGGAGTTGGTCATAAGCATGAGATGAAGCTGGCATTAAGACATAACTAACCTTCAAACAAGCCCTTACAGTTTTCCTCCAGTCAATTTCCTTGCATGTTTGCTTCAAGGAAGCAAAGATCTCCTCGGCTACTTCAATACAGATTCCTTGCTTCTTTGTTAAATGTCATAAAGACCAAGTTCCAACCATTCCTAAGAGTTTCTCATCATTGATGTTTCTACTTGAAGCTACAGAAGAAAGTGGGTTTTACATTTTTGCACTTTGTGCTTTATTTTAGTTTTTTCTTGTCTTTCGTTCTGCATTTCATTAAGAGACTCACAACATCATCCAGAAGGGGACATCACACTAAATCTGCCCCATGTGATGCTCTGAAAATTATTAATGTTAAAATAATCCATATATTGACACAACCTATTATAATATTTCAAATTTACTATTGTGAAAAAAATGTTCAAAGCCAATCTAACTATACTTAGTAAAACTGTGGTATGAAAAATCTCAAATTCTTTAACTGTTTTATTTCTATTAAGCAAAAATAAAAATAAATATTTTCTACCACACAGAATCTTTTTCTTAGTTTAAAAATATAATTATAGTTCATTTTAGTAGAATAAAGGGTGTAATAAAGACTGCTTTGGTGATATTAGTATTTTGGCTAAATCTACAATTTCATAATGTTTCAAGAATAATAGATGCCTATAGGGGCTCTTTCGTTCTTGGTAGCTCCAATAATAACTCTATAAAATATTAGGTTTATACCCTGCTGATATTGTAATAGTTTTTTGTGTCACCATTGTATACTTTCAAAAGGGTACTAGCTCTTGATAATGAAAATAACAATTTTCTTTATGTTCATTATTTTTCCTATGGAGTTGCTGAAATTCAAAAGCATATTAACATGTTTCAACTGTTAGTAAATTGCTTTTGATCCTTTTATAACAGAGAGTCATGAATGTATACCAGCGTACAAAGGGATCCTGTTGGTTTAGTTCAAATAAATATTAATATATAGAATTCAAAATGATATTTGTTTAGCCGATGTAACCAATGCTCTTTGAAACATGTCAAGAATGAATAAAATGTAATGATGCTTGCAAGCAGCTTTCAGAATGGATATCTCACCTGTGACTCACAATTGTAAAAATGAACATAAATGAGGCGAGTAAGACAGAAAATTATAAAGAACCTGTATAGGTTGCAAATGACTGGAAAACACTCAAATTATAAAAGGAAACCATACTGATTTGTTGACAAATTCTGGGCATTAGTTAAACACCATGTGAAAAGCTTTTTATAGTAGAATAAGGAAGTGAGCTATAACCAGCTAAATTTGAATACTAAAAATATACACAGTAATTCTGATATGTTGTGGGCATGACTTTTCTTTGTATTTTCTTTCATTTTTATTTAGTTAAAAAGTTTGATGCTGTGAAATAACCTTTCTGTATACTGTGAATATATATTATTCTCATTGGTTAATAAAGAACTGATTGGCCAGTGACCAGACAGGGTTATAGGCAGGACAGCCAAACTGAGATGGTGGGAGGAAGAAAAGCAGAGTCAGTGGAGTCATCACGAGACACAGAGAGAGCAAGACATGCTGGGGACATGGCCACATGGCAATACAAAGATGAATAAAAATGGGTTAATTTGAGTTGTAAGAGCTAGTTACAAAATGCCTGAGTTATTGATTGAGCATTTACAATTAATATAAGCCTCTATGTAGTTACTTGGGACTGTCAGCTGGGAAACAAAACACCTACAAATGGCACAGAAATGTTAGGCAAGAATTTCTGCATAAAACCCGAGAAAGATTAAAAATGCTTCCAAACACACATAAAGAGAAAGAAACACAGATCCTTAGTCTCAGTTTCATGCAAGACACAATAAACAGATCCATCTCATGATAGATGCCTGTGAGATGAAGCCAGCCACTAACTGCCATGATTTTAGCTGAATGGTGGGTTTCTACAGTATCTCACAGGGGCCAAAGTACAAAGAGGCTTCTCTCAATCACCACCTGTAGGTTTAAACTGCCAGCAAAAGCTCCACCTCCATGCTGCATGGTGGATTTGGAGTTTTTCTCATGCAGATAGGAAAGGATTATAGATTGCAGTAAAGATAGAATCAGATGGAGAAAACCTCTAAACGGTATACAGTGTGTTCTAAAAGTACAAAGCCTTGGAAGAAAAGTGAAAGAGTGTATACAGTCTTAGATTGAAAAATATAATTTTAAAATAATAAAGTTCTTAAAAAGACAGCAAAGTAATATAAAAAAGCATGTAAAGATGGAAATTACACAGAGTCTGGACACTGTATGTTATTGTGCTATCTTTGAACTTTTGACTAATGAGGAAGGAGCAGTGGCTGATAAGGGACACTGGATTATGAAAGCAGATATGTTTAACCAACATACATATTTAAAAAATATCTTGTTATCAAATTTTAAGTTAAAAGATAGATTATTTTGGGAAAGTTGTTATGCTCTTATTTCACTGAAAGTGAGAGGCTATGACTTCATTCAAGATTAAAGATGATTAGCTTTGATTGAGAAAGAATTCCTGAAGTCCTGAATATAGGCATAAAGAAATAAGCCTAGAAAAAATGCAAGACACATGATGTATGTTCAAACACATAACCTTCATCTTTTGTTGACTTGTATACAATAAATAGTCTATACTTGTATTAATGCAGATATGTATGTTACCTTTAAATTTTTATGTGTTTTCAGAGCAAGGAAACCAGACACCAATGACAACAGATGGCCCAGGTAATCCATCATCCAGAACAGCTTCAAGGCTGCTGATTGAGATCATACATCCTCACAAAATACCTGAAAATTATCCTGATTTTCTCAAGGTTCCTCCAAAGATTCCCACTGCCACCAAACAACAGGAAGTAGGCTAGAGAATGATGTACACATTCCCATGTGATGAGGTATAAGGAGGTTCATTAATCAATGGACTATAAATGTTTGTCATTGTTTAGGAGGGTGGGCAACAAATTTTTTGGTCATAGGATAGATGCTAAATAAAAGAATTAAATTTAGATATCTCTTTCTAAAGGAAGAAAAGAGGATAAGGTATAGAAATGATGAGGAAAAATTGTAGATTATTTGTATGTACTTTTAAACCAAAACAGCAACTATTAGTCTTAAATATTTTACATTGGTATGGATTTTTATATATTGATACAAATTTGAGGTTATTTTTGTTATACTGTATATATGATTCTACTCTTGTTTAAGACTTTTTTATGTTGATACAAATTTAAAGTTATTTTTGGTAGAGCCTACTGTACCTATGGCTTTACTTTTGTTCAAGGTATTGTACCTATACAGCTCATTTGACAATGTAATGTAAATTTCTAGTCTTAGAAAGTTACTACAAACTAGAATAAAGAAATGCAGGTTAGTAGTTAATCACCTATTACAATCAAACTTGTAGCCATGTTAGATATGTTCTAAATGTCAAACAGAGATATATTTATGATAGATATGTGGTCTTCAAAAACTTTAGAGATCTACAGAATATGGCATTTAAGATAGTTTAATCACATACATTTTTTATGACAATGAGACATGTCTGCTTCTGGCAGTGCCAATTTAGTTCAGAGAAGATGATGAGCACTAAAGAAACTCCATATAGAATTTAATTTCTCTGTGGCAAAAGTTAGCCACTGGTTAGGAAACTGCCCTTGTCTCGGCTGCTGACAGTATGCTGTCCAAACTGGACAAGCAGAACATGAAAGAAAATGACTGCCAAGACAAAGTAGGACAGTTCTTCAAAATTCCTGCTTCTCAGAAACATCTTTGAGAGAGTTGAAAATTAGCTAGTCATAGTTAAAGTTTTCTTTAGTTATGATAAAAGGTAAATTAGGTATAAAAATTTAGAGTCATGAAAATAAGATAAATAATAGAGCATTTTGTCTGAATTTTCCAAATAAAAGAAAACTGAATATTGTAACTGTAATTCTTACAATTATTTTGTTATAGATGGTTTTATTATGTAAAGGTTAAATCATTCATTTTTAATTAGACAAAAAGGGGAAAAGCTGTGATATAATCATTCTGTACACTGTTAAAATATATTACTCTCCTTGGTTAATAAAGAACTGTCTAACTGGTGGCAAGGCAGGAAGTACAGGCAAGACAGCCAAACTGAGAATACTGGGCAGAAGAAGGATGGAGTCAGTGGAGTCAGGAGATACAGAGGGAACAAGACATGCTTGAGGACAGGTAAAGCCACAAGCTATGTGGCAATACACCAATTAACAACGATGGGTTCATTTAAGTTGTAATATCTAGTTAGTAACAAGCCAGAGCTAAGAGACAAACATTTGAACATCCGTAATTAATATAAGCCTCTGTGTGGTTACTTGGAACTGGAAATTGGGAAAGAAAGCTCTACCTTCTGTCCAAGCCCTAGTAAAAACCATTTAATGACAGTCTAGAATATAAATAAAACTTACTGAATCCCAAGTAGCAGTAGTTTTTCCTGGAAGAAATGTGTCATAAATCAAACATATTCATTTCACAAATGATAATTTTTAGATGATTTTAATTTGGAAATAATCATTTTATTTAAGTTAACGTTTCCAGAAATCTCCAGAGGGTCATGGGAGTTTTGTAAAGCTTTTTTTCTTCTATAATTTTGTCCTATTTTTATAGATTTTTTCCCTAAAGCATTTAAATATGATCATATAATCTATATTATTCTTTGGCTTCTGTTGAGATCTGGGTATGAAATGTGTCATGAAGTACTGCATATATATATATATATATGCTAATCCATTGCTGGGAAATCCAGTCTTTGAAATGCTACTTGATCCCAAGTACTAGGACGTAATCATTTGATTGCTTCTATGACAGATTCATAATTTTGCATTTTATTTTGGAGGGGTGTTTGAAGGAAGGACATGGGGCAATATTGGAAGAAGATTTTTGAGGTGTACTTTCAAATGATATCACTCATCATTGTTGCCTTTCTGTTCGCCACCTTTTTTAAGCTTATATTATTTGAATGATTTTCCTTTACATCACCCCTCCTTCAATATATTCTAACTTACAGAAGGCCTAAAGGCAACAGAATTAACTGATTGTGACAGAAAACTGCAGAAACTATGAAGTAGAATATGTATTTCTTCTCCTAAATTGTTTCTTTCAGGTATTTGTCCTAGCTACCAAAAGTCTGAAAAACATAGCATTTTCTCTAATTATATTCTATATGTAATTTGCATTATTTTATTTCAGTTTGGACCATCTTTCTTAAAGACCCAATTTGTAATATCATGAATATGAGTGTTCAATTTCTAAAAAAAAATAAAAAACCTAAAAACATATTTCTGGAAAAAATAATTTTGATTTTAAATACCATTGCTTACAAGTTTAATATGGTATTTTTCAGAGATATAAACAGAATTCTTTCTAGCTCACTTAACACAATGAAATAATAATGATAAACATTGTTGCATTTAAAAGCAATGAACTATAATAACAATAATCACATCAGAATTTCATCATTACTCTTCTTTCCATTCCTTCATTGGAGGTCTGAATGATTCATGTAATATCTTTATTTTCCTGGCTAACACGTTTACCTTAAGCATCATTCTTTTTTTTTCTTTATTATTATGAGTTTTAAATTTTATATATCAGCCATGGATTCCCCTGTCCTCCCCCTCCCGCCCCCGCCCCACCTTCCCCCCAGCCCCTCCCCTCCATTCCCATGTCCTCCAGGATCAAGGCACCCCTGGGGATTCATTTAAACCTGGTGGATTCAGTACAGGCAGGTCCTGTCACCTCCTTCCAGACTGAGCTAAGTGTCCCTGTGTAAGCCCAGGGACAAATAGCCAAACAAATGGAAGCACATGAATTATGAACCAAGGCTGTGGAGCCCCCAGCTGGATCAGGCCCTCTGGATAAGTGAGACAATTGAATAGCTTGATCTGCTTGGGAGGCACCCAGTCTGTGAGACCAGGATCTGTCCTTAGTGCATGAGCTGGCTGTAAACATCATTCTTAAATTTCATCTATTTGATGATATATCTCAGCATTTTCTCCCTAGTAAGTCATGAATTTTATTTTATGTATATGTCATATTTGCTCATTCATTCATACACTGATGACTATTGATAATATTTATACCTTTTAGATTCAGTAAATCTGAGTGAAATGTATGTACTCATTAAAAAGTCTCTTAGGTATCCCACCATGAAGCTTTGAGGGAATATATATCAAAGTCAAACTGTGTCAGCCAATAGCAATTCTATTTTTATATTTTAGAGGAAAGAACATAATGATTTTCAATGTCAGTGAACCACTTTATTCTTTTCCTGAGAATACACAACATTCTAATCTCTCCCCATCATTGTAGGGTGCTATTTCCTAATTTACCTTTATGATTGTTCTCATGGGCTGGAAGCTACATGCCACTTTCATTTTGCTTGCTTTTTTCTGATGATGGGTGATATTGTGTATGGTTTTGTGTTATCGCCATCAATTAGGTTTTTAGAGAAATGCCTATTCACTCCTTGGTGATTATTGATTGTGATTGTTGTTTCCACATTGTGGGTTTTAGTTTTATGTATTTTATGGATTTTCTTCCGTAGCAGATAGGTAATCTATAGATATTTTATCTTATTCCATGTGTATTTTTTTTCCTTTTAAGTAGCTGTAACCATAATAATTAACAGAAATAATCTAAGAAAGGGAGACTTTATGGTGTCAAAAGGTTTTAGTCCACTCAACATCCCTAATTATCTGGGAAATGCAAATCAAAATGACTCTGAGATACCACCTTACATCTGTCAGAGTGGCTAAGATCAAAAGCACAGAACACAGCTTATGCTGGAGAGGATGTGGAGCAAGGGGAACTCTCCTCCACTGCTCGTGGGATTGCAAGCTTGTACAGCCACTTTGGAAATCAATATGGCACTTCCTTAGAAAATTGGGAATCCATCTCCCCCAAGACCCAGCTATAGTACTCTTGGGCATATACCCAAGGAATGCTCAATCATACCACAAGGGCAATTGCTCAACTATGTTCGTATGAGCTTTGTTTGTATTAGCCAGAACCTGGAAACAACCTAGCTGCCCTTCAACTGAAGAATGGATAAAGAAAATATGGTACATATACACAATGGAGTACTACTCAGCAGAGAAAAACAATGACATCATGAAGTTTGCAGGCAAATGGATGGCTCTAGAAAAAAATCATCCTGAGTGAGGTAACCGAGACTCAGAAGGACAAACATGGTATGTACTCACTCACAGGAGGATACTAGATGTAAAACAAAGATGACTAGACTGCTACACAACTCCAGAGAGTCTACCTAGAAAACAGGACCCTAGGAAAGACCCAGGGATCACCCAATCACAGAGAAATGGATGAGATCTACATGAACAACCTGGACAACAGTGGGAGTAATGAAGGGCAAGATTTGAGGCAAAGAAAGCTTAGGGGAGCAGGAGATCCCAGCTGGATCAAGAACAGAAAGGGAGAATGAGGAATAACCGACCATGATAAATGAAGACCACATGAGAACAGGAATAGGAGAGTGCTGGAGAGGTCCCCAGAAATCCACAATGATATATCCTATGTAGACTGCTGGCAATGGTTGAGAGAAAGCCTGATTTGACCTAGTCTGGTGATCAGATGACTAAACACCCTAACAGTCGTCTTGGAACTCTCATCCAATAACTGATGGAAGTGAATGCAGAGATCCTCAGCCAGGCCCCAGTTGGAGCTTCAGGTGTCCAACTGTTGCAAAAGAGGAGGGACTACAAGAGCGTGAATTAGTAGTCCACTATAGAACGGACAGTATTTTAAGATATTTCATGAAAGAAGAAATGTGTGGAAGAGGCTATTTCTATCACAGTAGACTAGGATACAGAAAGTTCAGAAAGCAATGAGGTCACATATGTTTAAAGTGTTGCCCCTGGTAACCTACTTCTGCTGAACTGGCTTTATGTTACTATTTTCTCCATCCCAGGTGAAATTTCAACCCAGAAGCTTCAAATCTTCTCTTTTCAAAGGTCCCTTACAGGACACGCCACCTACTGTTGCTTCAGAGTCTTGGCTTAAACATCTGTTTATAAGCTCACTAGATCCTTAATCTTACATTCTCTATATTTGCCAAAGCAGTATCATGTGGACAATATCAAGTTCTGCTGTGAATTTGAGCTTTGTTAGGCCTCCTTGCTCCAGTACAGCAGTGGGCAGGTATTCCTGTAAAAGTGAACACAGACAACACTTAAATAGGTTTCTGAAATAGAGCTCTCATGCCCACCTTTTAAAAGGAATGTTGTTTGTTTTATATCCTTAAAATACATATGTAATGATAATAAATAAAATAAAATAGAATAGAACATAAATTTGAAAGAGAGTAAGAAGGGTTTTAAGGGATGGCTTGAAGTGAGGAAAGAGGAAAGTTAAAGGGTAATTGATTCAATTACCCATAAAATAGTCTTAAAAATAAATAATTTGTGGCTAGGTCCTGATTTCTTAGTTTCTCTTTGTTGTTAAGTAAATTATTACCATGCTACAGTCCAGAGATCCAGAACATTACCACAGACATCAACTAAAGTAGAGCTCAGATGAGCTCACAAAAATCTGAAGTGGCAAACACAAGGTTTTATGCTTGGTCCTCTGCATATATGTTTATTAGCCTGGTGTTTTTGTGGGATTCCTATTACATGAATATTATTTAGGTAATATCATATGGATGATTATCAGACACCACTGCATTATCTTACATATGAGAGTGTCTGACACAATAGTGGTATATGTGGTGTCTCCGTTTCCTACTACTGAGTTAAATCTTGATTTGAAGGTTTGTGCTGAATATTATAGTATATTGCTATGTCAGTTTCAGTGGATACCCAAGGGAGGACTACTCTTTTATGAAAGGAAATGGAGGAGAATTAGGTCTGGTGGAGAGTGGAGTAGGGGAATGATGGACTGGGAGTATGAAGGGAGGGGAAACAATTCTAGAGATGTATTGAAAAGAAAAACAAATTTAAAACAAACAAATAAAATAAAATATTATTTTAAAAGTAAAATACACATGGTTTGTTGCTGATTCTAAATTTCATCCCATTTGTTAAAATTTTTTTTTCTTTTTTTTTTTTTAGTGGACCTATAACACATTTTCTCCGAGTTCTGACTATATCTGATAACATAGCCAAAATTAGGAATCTAGACTAGAATATTAGTTCTGCAAATGAGTACATGTTATGTTAAAATATTTTCCACACTTTTGAATATTTGAAACTGCTAATAAAATTAAAATTTTTGATATATTAGATTTTACTTTTGAAGAAAATTACATTGATGATATTAAAGTTATTAGCATATGTGAAATATCATATCTGACTAAATATTTTCTCAAAGTTGTTAAAAGAACTCTTTCATTCATTATTATCAAGTAAAGAAGTGCTAAAGTACTTTCTGCAGTAGTTAAGTTGATAATTTCTCTCTCGTGGCTTTATAAAATAGCTCCATGAATTATATTCAGTTGTATATATTAGACATGGCAGAAGACATGTAACTTCTTTGGGGAACAAAGCCTCAGTATAGCATTAATGGCTCTCTTTGTGCCAAGATCCCTAGAGACCCTGACCCACTTGGCAAAGACCTGTGGACAGTTTCCTGTGTAATTCCCGGCTGGACCCCAGGAGCACGTGTGCTGTGTTAGCTATACTGGTCATACTGCTGCACTCAGTGAGTCACAGTAGTTCATGCTGTTTAACATTACGTATCTACACAACTATTCTGGGGAGACTAATTAACCATAAGAGTTATAAGGAAATGTTATTAAATAGATGATATTAGGAGCTAATAGAAACAGCCTAGGAACAGCAAATGAAGCAGAATCATAGAAATCCATAGTTCCCTCATTTCTCATAATTTTGCAAATATCTCAAGAAGTTAAGGAAGAAGGATACAAGAACAAGAGATAAACAGTGCCAACAGAGTAAGTTTCCAAGTTATATTGCTTATAGGATAAATGGAAAAACCTGGTATATCCCCAGAGGAGATAAAAATGTAAAATGGATTAATCGAACTTTGGCTGGTGAGTTGATCATGAGAACCACACCCTATCAGACGTAATATTAACCACAAGAGATAAAACTGTCTCTTACCCTGCATGATGCTGTATATTCATACACTGCCAAGTGAGCACACTGTTTGACCTGTAGGAGTGCCTAGTTAGAAAAGTTCTTTTGCAGCTTGCAAGACTGCTTATACTTCTAACAGAGATATGGAGCAAAAAGGTAGTGGATATGGTTCGGAAAGTTTGGGGATGAAACAGGAAAGAGGCAAGGAATAAGCTTGTAATTATTGTAACCATTTTTAGAAACTTAGGAAGAAAACTCGTTGTAAAGCTGTTCTTGTAAACCATTGAAACTGCATAAATAAAAATGGTCAAGGGTATTGGGGGCCACTTGTTTGAACAACAGCAGCTGGTCACAATTTCTTCATCGTGCTGATTTTACACATCCATCCCAGGCCAGGGGATCCATCTGGAGCAAGGCTTACAGCAACTACAACACATTGTACTAAGCACCTTTTCCTTTTTTTTTTATGCTGCTGGAAGCACAAGAATAAAGCAGTTACTTCTATAAGTATTGTACAGTAAGGTCCCATATATTGATTGGATATTTATTTTATTAGATAAAGCCAGATTTAGATTTTCTTCTCTTCTACTTAAGAGATATTGACCTAGGCATTTTAGTTAACTTCTGTTAATAACATATACTTCAGTATAATGACAACATAATGTATCATAAATATTATGGCATGAAGAATTATTTACCTAAAGCATTGGAGCACTACAGTAAAATCATAGTAAATGTTAACTGTTATATCTAACCTGGTAAAGTTTTATTATAATCTAATTGAATGTTTCTCACTGTTCCACTACCTTAACCCTCCCAAATACCCCTTCCCACTCTTTTCCAAATTCATGACTTTTTCATTAATTGTTATTGTATGCAAATATATTTTTGTATGTACTTATATATTCATGAGTTAACCTGTCCAGTCTGTATGCTACCTTTGTATATATTTTCATGACTGACCACTTACACTGGACAGCCCGTTGGCATGCTTTTACCTGGGGAAGACCCTCTGTCCTGTTTTCAGATTTCCTCAGTTACCTCTTATTTCTTGCATAAGGTTGAGACCTCATGGGTTCCCCTCTTTGGTGTGTCCATTTTTATCATCCTTCCTCAGCTCACACTTGGGAAACATATTGGTGAGATGTTGTTTGTGTAGCTTCTCACAGCAAACTCTGTGATACTCTGGCTCTTACAGTATTTCCGCCCCCTCTTCCTCAATGTTTCCTGAGCCTTAGGTTTGAGAGTGTTTTTAGATGCATTCATTATTGCTGGGCTCTCCACCCTGCCTTTTGACTGTTCTTTTCTGTGAAGTCTCTGTCTGTTGCAAAGAGAAGTTTCTCTGATGAAGACTGAACACCTCATTTACCTGTGAATATGTGGAGACATGTTGGTACATGATTTTTGTGGATTGCATTGCTATAGTAAATTACTATTTATAGACTCTCCTACAAAAACTATGGCCTTCCTAACACAGAGTAGTTAACTCAGTTTCTGGTACCATTGTTGGTCTCCCTCCTGCTTAGTGCTCTTAGAGAGCTTTTTGTTACTGCCAAGATATGAGTGCTACTATTGCAGCCTAAGGGTTAGTCTATCATGCTGAGCATTCATGTGTAAAATTTTTAAATGTGCAGTTTATGTTAAGTATTTCCTTATTTCCTTAAATATTATCACCAATAAATGAATATTGTATGGTCTCATTTGTTTTCCCAGTGCTCAAACAATGTCTTATTTCATGCTTTAATTCTGCAGACACAACTGTGAAAAATTAAAATAGATAAAAATGATATATTGAAAATGATCAATACATGAATATTCTACTGATTTATCCTTAAGTATAAATCCTCTAAGATGCATATAATTAATTAAGATAATCATTAAAGTTAGAAAGTTTTCTGTGAGATTATGCTACCTACAAGTATCATAATAAATTAGAATTAACTTTACTAGTGACCAATATATTCTATTGTAAAGAATAAAATACATGTGCGTGATTCTAACATGAGATTTAAGATGTAATTTATCAATCATTTGGTAGGATAATTTAGAAGTTAAGGCATAGATACAACTTTTCTGTTTCCAATGTTCAAATATTGATTTATATCTGTAAACTTATTTATATTTAAATAAAACCATGTGACCTAATGTGAATAACAAGTTGAATTTTTCATTGAATCAGGTGGGAAATTAATAACCCATTTCTGAAAACAACTTAGAATAACTATACTATTTATTGTAATAAATATGTTAACACTTAAATTTTTATTATTATTTTCTTTTTTTCTGTTATCCAATTTATTTATTGCATTTGAAGGAATAAAATCTATGGTTTTTCCCAGAATAAATAAGCATTTTATCAATGACACACCTCCTTACTATATACCAATTTCCAAAATTATTTTATTTTACACTCTATGGCTATTTTTAATTACTACATTAACACAAAATATTACATTTTTAAATCTAAGGCATTCAAAATATTACTGTTTTAAAAGATGTTAGAACAATAAATTACTATGTGTAAAATTAAAACAAAAATATAATAAATTTAAAAAAAGAAAAAATATATATTTAAAGGGGAAAACAAAACTGTAGCAAAGAATCTGTGGCAAAATAAAGTATTTTGACAATATTTCACAATCAATTATTTTCTACTCTTGTTTTATGATTTATAACTTCATTTAGACTCACACACCTCTTTAATCTGGAGATGCCTGTAAACTAAGTAAGCTAATTTTGATCTATACTCTTCCGGTTTTGGAGTAATTTTTTTGAGTTTACAATTAGATTTCATTTTTTTTCAAACTGTATTCTTGATTTGTGCACTTTTAAAAAAAATGTCAGAAGCCACATACACAAATTCTCACCAATGTAAGTACCAAAATGTGAGCTAAATAAGTATGACTTCAATGAACCTACCATACTGGATGGAGAAAAATCACAAGGTCTCAACCATTCACAAAGAACTCTCAGCAACTGAGGAAAGGTGGGAACTGGAGATATGCTCTTTCCTACCTAGAGAAGAGCACATAAAATTATTGTCCAGCGCCAAATGGAGAGACCTAAAAACATACATACAGTTAGCATTATACAGACTGGACAGGTCTGTAATATATTATACATGTATTCATGCAGTAATAAAAAAGAAGTGATGATTTTGAAGGAGATCAGACAATGTATATTGGAGGAGTTTCAGGGAGGAAAAAGAAGAGATAATTATTTTAATTAAATTATAACCTCACAAATAATACAAATACAAGTGTTTGCTCTTATTTAAAGTAAATTGTGTGAATGCTCACTTCCATCTCTTACAACTTGGACAAAAGACATCTTCCATTCACTTTTGGGATCTGTAATAATTAATGATATTTTGTGTATTTTATGCATTTTCATATGCAAACTTGTAATGCATGTAACTATATAAATTATGTGGAATGAGAGCCAGCATTAAGGAAACACAGAAATCTGACATGCAAAGCCAAGCAGAGGTGCTGTCTAATGTTACAAAGTATTCTTACACTTACACTAATAAGAAACACAATTTCATTTGTAATAAAAATTTCTACAACTCCGAATTTATTGAATTCTTAATTACTTTATTGCAAATTTATTTCTATGGCCTGCAGCAGAGAAGGTATAATCCATGGATGAATCTTAGTCTATTCATTGCCATAGATTGTTACATATTCACCTTGTTGGAATTCAAACTGACTGTATATTGATTTTTATGATCCTATATGAACTCTTAAGTTTCTGTTCTTACTGAGATTAAAATAACTCTATCATTTATCTGAAATACAAAAAGTTGTGCAATTGATACCAAAGTCTTACATAGTCACAGTTTGTTTTCAAGACATGCAAACGATGGGAGGAAAGTAGTACTCAAGTATCAGATACAGCACAAACTTGCAATGGGTGGTTATTGAGGTATGCATTTGCACAGTGATCACATTTCAATATTTCCATTATCATAAAGAAAATTAAGGTTTGTACTTCATTTGAGTGACTTGATTTTTTAAAATGGAGGATTATGCAGGTTGAAATGAAAAGGTTGTCTTTATGTGCCATGTCCTGCATTGTTTTGTCCTGAAAACCTGACTGGGATAACATGGGAATGAAGAAATAATAGATATTGAGGGTATCACAGACACACATGCAGTAGGATTGGTAACAGATGGGCTGATTTTGCTTTAACATAAGGCACATTAAATTAAAGGAAACTCAATGTGTTTGTTATTTATAGCGTGAAGATGTGGAGTGCTGATCTTAGTAGAAGGTCTATGCAGCAACAGTCTCAGGTTGTAGTCATCAGGTACAAGGAAGCTTCAGTTGCTACATTTTGCACACACTGATCAATCATTAATAAACACTTTTACTCATGCCAGAGGAAGGCTTTGCAATGCCTGTGACCTTCACCTGGGAAAAGCTTTGCAATTTCCATGGATTCAATGCATTGGAGTCTTTGAACCTGTCTAGGTTAACAATAGACATTTACTCCATACTTCATGAGATTCCCACACCTCTGAGTTTATTATTTTTCTCTCTGGATAAATTCAGATAAATTACCAATAATTACTTCTTTCAATATAATCTCAGTTCAAAATGGTAGTCATTGTATAGTTTCTTTTTTCTTATTAGAATGTGCATTTAATTAAATATATTCAAATGCTGAAGAAACCTATGATGACTTTTTAACTTCTATTAGTTATTTCCCCAACAGATATGGGAAATAAAGACCCTCAGATCCAGATATGTTATTATATTTGATGTGCAAACTGATTGCATATTTTTATGATAGCTCGAGTATAGAAATTTGAAAAAAATGGATAATGTAGTAAAGTCATATAAAATCACTAGTGTGCCACCTATTGTACAGGATGTGGTAGGTCTGCAGATTTAGTGGTATGAAATTTGGAAGCTTTATTTTGATGAATTCTTTTCCTTTTGACAGTAAAATTAAAATGAACTATGAGATAATGTGAGGATGTGGAAAGTGTTGTGGGATTCCCATAGAGAGAAAATGATGTGAGAAAGCATCATTTAGGGCATTGCAACATAAAAGAATAATGGATTTTAGAAAAAATCACTTGGCAATACTAGGAATTTGCAGGGGATGAAGGTAGGGACAAACGATCTCAGCAAACAGCATGCATTAAGGTATAAACAACTTTAATGGAGGGATTCTCAAAGTAAAGAGGATTAAATGCTATATTTATTTATCTTTCAATAAGCACACCTGAGGTTATTGTTCCATGATGGATAGTTATGAGGTGGTTTCTGCCTATGATTAAATAGCCTTGCTTTTTTAACTCTTATTTTATAATGTCTTTAGGGGTGACACTATCTTTATATTTAAATGTGGCCCCCAAAACATGAATGGTCATTGAGAATGGTCATTTGCTTAAATCATTTTTAAGAAGGAAGACAAATGATACAGCCATTGTTTCCTGCTCACCTATATTCAGTGGAAAGTGAATAATGCAGTTATTGACTTCCAAGGAGGAGAGTATACTGGAAATGATACCTACCTGAACAATTATTTGCAATAGAAAATGTAAATCATATATTTAGATAAAAACATTCATGTCTTTCACATATAACAAACAACATTGTGTTTCCTCTGACCATATTCAGGTATGAAATAAGTGCATGATTGGATGTAAATACAATTATGTTTTCTATGAGTGCACAAGCAGGAGGGAGATGACTAAGGAATTCAGGGGCAAACAGTACATATAGTTACTACATTAAACAATAAGATACAAACTGAATTAGTTACAGTTATGAGCTGAAACAAATTTTGAAAGCTATTGAAATAATATTAATAAACATAACTTTAAAGAAAATGGCACTAATCACCTTTCTGCAACTGTAACAAATTATTTGAGATGGTTGCTTCCAAAGAAACCCAGTTCTTTAATGTAGTTCAAATTTTCAAAAGTATAATTGGTGGGGAAAGAATTTTAAAAAAGCCTAGGTGTTGGGAACCATAAGTAAATGCTGTTCTCACTAGATTTAAATTGCTATGATAAGGACAATCGCCAAAAAAACTCAAGGAGGAAAAGTTATATCTCAGTTTTCCCTTTATTGTCCATCATGATGGGAATTCAGGGTAAGAGCTCAGGCAGGAGCTTGGAAACAGGAATTGAAGCAATGACCATGGGTAAAATACTGTTAGCTTAATTCTCCTCATGGTTTTCTTTCATTTTCTTCCTTACCTCTTTCCTTCCTTCCTACCTTCCTTCCTTCTTTATTTCCTTCCTCCTTTCTTTCTTTCTTTCTTTCTTTCTTTCTTTCTTTCTTTCTTTCCTTCCTTCCTTCCTTCTTTCTTTTCTTCCCTCCTTCCATCTTCTTTCCTTCCTTCCTTCCTTCCATTCCTTCCATTCTTCCTCTCTTCCTTCTTTCTTTCCTTTCTTCCCTCCTTCCTTCCTTCTTTCTTTCCTTCCTTCTTTTTTCCTACCTTTCTTGCTTTTTTCACATCTCTATTTACATCATATATATTATTTCTATATAATTTAAATAATGTATACACATTAATTGATAATAAATTATTATTTCACACTATATCCCATAGTGTTTCCTCCTTGCACTCTTCCCAGCTTCCCCTCGTGCCTCCCCTCTCCCCCAGAACCACTCCTTCTTCATTTCCTTTTCAGAAAAGAGCAGGCCTCCAAGAGATGATAGGCAAAAATGGAAAAATAAGATACAATATGACAAGGTGAAAACCCTAATACACAGGCTTGACAAAGCAAACAAACAGGAGGAAAAGAGTCTCAAGAGCAAGTACAAGAGTAAGAGATAACACCTGCTCCCACTATTAGGAGTCCCAGAAAGCACTAAGCTGTCAGCTGTAACATATACTCAGAGGAAATGATGTAGATACATGCAGGCTCTGTGCTTGTTGCTTCAGTCTCTGTGAGCTCATATGAGCCCTGCTGAGTTGATTTGATAGGCCATATTCTCACCTTGTCTTCCATCCCCTCTGATTCCTAAAGTCTTTCTTCCCCCTCTTCCACAAGATTTCCCAATCTCAGGGACCCCATGGAGATTAGGCTCTTAGTGGGTCATCTGCCTGTGGGTCTCTGCACCTGCTCCCATCTGCTGCTGTAGGAAACCACTCTGATGACTAGATAAGACACTGATCTATGAGTTTAGCAGCATGTCATTGGGGATTATTTCATTGATTTTTTTTCTTACATCTCCCATTATCACCTGTCCAGGAGTAGCATTAATACAATGATTCCCATATCATTATTCAGGGAAATTCTATATAGTCTTGCCTATGGGCAATCTGAAGGAGGTATTTTTATGTATGAGGTTCCTCTTTGAAAAAATAATCTCTAGCTTGTTTGTGTCAAGTTGACAAAACCTAACTAGCAATCCATTGTCATAGGTTTTGTTAGTTTTTCTTTGTGATACCCTAGTTGAGTTTATTAAATTTGTTTTGCAAGACAGGGTTTCTCAGTTTAGTTTGGTCCCTGTCCTGGATCTCACTCTGTAGACTAGGCTAGCCTCAAACTCACAGAGATCCACCTGGCTCTGCCTCCTCAGTGCTGGGATTAAAGACATGTACCACTGACACCCAGTGAAAATATTTCTTATAAATTTTTGCATAGACATTAAGAAAGAGAAAGAAATTTAAGAAGTCAATAGAGTGGGTTCAGGATTCTCAATGGATGGACTCATCTTGTCTAGGCTCTCTATGTCTATGTATTCTCTTCTCGCTTGCTGAAGATGTTACTGATGAATCATTCTCAATCATGATTTTCTCCTGACAGGATTTAAAACAGACAAAAAGGTTTACACTCTTACATCAAAAGAAAAAGTCATGAATCCCAGTCAAAAAATGGACACTGAATCAGATGTTATATGATGTATCTTTTCACTATGCTTCTGATAAAAATTCTTCATATTATTTGCCTGGGAAGTCCACAAAATAACATATTCTATATATTTATATAGAAGAGCATTTACTACTTCAAGAGAAAACCTGGAGTTGTGTTTAGTAATTCAGTCAGGAAGTCATGTGTGTTTTCATCTCTTATTGGTGTAAATTCCCTGTCACCTTTTATTCAGAATACACTGCTTCCAGTGTTAGTGTCTCCTCCAGAATACTTTTCCCCCTTGTTATTTATATCATTCAAATATTTGCAGATCATTTTGACATTCCTTTCACCAGCTACAAATATTACACTGTTTTAATATCCCACCATAAATCAGGTTTTGTCAGTGCTGAGATTTTTGTTTTTGTTTTCCTTTTGCTTTCCTGGAGTCTTTCCAGCTTTGTTACACACATCTGCCTGCTATTTAAGTTTCACTTACTTACAAAGTATTAACGTCTCTTCCATAATAGCAATGTCTCCCTGTCTTTATAGTGTCTCTTCTTTATATATTTATTATTTTATTTCTGCATTTATTCCCTTTGCTAACTGACCAATGTCACTTTTCTTCAAAAAGGATTTACAACTAACCAAGATTTTATTTTTATACTCATTTATTGTGTTCCCTGCATTTGTGGACATGTTATGGTGCAGGTGTGAATGTAAGCGGAGAGCTTGTGGAAAACAGTGCTCTCCTTTTCCATGTGTTTCTGAAGAGCAAACTCAGGTCCTAAAACTTGACCACACTTTTGCCCTGTGAGCCTTTTGTCCTAAGAATTCATTTTTTTACACGTAATTATTTCATTTTTACTTCTTAAGGGAATTGTAGTCTTAAAATTAAAACTAAAAGCAGATACTGACAGTAGGTTAATTGTGATAGGGTAATCTTTCAGCAAGAAGTATTTAATATTACTGTGTTGATGATATTTCATTAAATATTCAATATAGGAAATAATGTTTTCATTCTCACAGTATAGACCATGTGTAAATAATTCTTAAGGAAAAGTATTTAGCATGACAGGAATGACTGTAACATAAGTAGCAATTTTTATGAATATTTTATTTGCTCTAAAGGGCTATTTTTCTTTCTCTTAAAGTTTTTAAATATTATGAAATTTAGTAGTTTACCATGTATTAATTTGCAATAATTGCTTGAGTATAAGATGATACGCTGTGACACAGGGAAAAAGTCAAGGAATGAGTATTCAGAAAACATGACATAATTCTGCATTGGGGGCTGTGATGTCACTGCTCCAGTTCTCAAAATGATATTCTTATTTTATGATAGTATGATGCACAAAGTACAATTTTTCTCTTATTTTTCTAAATATAAGCCTGAAGAAGTAATTGTTAATTTTCCATCAACATCCTAATAAATTTAACATATCTTTAATAGTTTATCATTATCTATAAGTACATCATACAAATGCACACACCAATATGTGAACAGTGACAATACTAAATGCAGTATACAAACAGTAATAGGTTTGAAACTATATAGACCAGATACATTAATTTTAACTAGATGAAAGTGAACAGGGAATAGATTATGGCTTCAGTGGAAAAGGTAGATGAAAGTCACTGTTGAAATTTCACTCCAAGTCCATACCCATCTACTTCAGTTATTTCATCCAGGTGCTTGCTTTCTCAATAGGTGACTGAGGAAAGATCCTGTCTCCTGTTGAAGAAACTGTTTCAGATAAGTAAATACCAATGAACCACAATTGAGCAAAATTTACCTTCCATTTTTAGTTTTCATCAATGTAACAATAATGCATTTAAGCTTATCACCAGCAAGCACTTATAACATTATGCTTTTTATTTTATTGTATTTATTATTGTAGCACGGATCTTAATGGGTCTTAATGATAAAATCCTGGAGCCAGATATCAGGGTAAATGCTGAAAGATGAGAGAGAGAAAGGAACAAGCTACAGCCACCTCTCACCTCACCAACTCCTCAGCCAAAACAGCCTGAGCTCCTGTCTCCTCCCACCTTATATTCCTTTTCTGAGCCCAGCCATATCACTTCCTGTCTCAAACTCTCTAGTGCTGGGATTAAAGGCATATGTGCCTCCCAAGCACCAGGGACAAAGGCATGAGATCCCCAGTGCTGGGATTAAATGTGTGTGCAACCAATGCCTGGCTTCTGTGGCTATCTAGTAGCTGGCTTTGCCCTCTAATCTTCAGGCCAACTTTATTTGCTAGAGCATACACACAGAATACTACCACACATTACTTTTAATGAGAAATATATTCTTCTCTCATGCACTGTGTCCTGACCCTAGTTTCCCTCCATCCACTCCTGCCATCTTTTCCCCAACTCCCCTCTCCCACAAACTCACTCACTCTCTGTTTCCTCTTCAGAAAAATAGCAGGTCTACTATAGGACAAGGCCAAATCCTGCATATTGAGGCTAGACAAGGCATCTAACAGGAGGAAAAGAGTCTCAAGGGCAGCCAAAGGAATCAGAGACACACCCACTCCCAATGTTAGGAGTCCCACAAAAACACCAAATTAAATCCCCAGGGTAGTGTTTGCCCTGGAGGTGATGGGACTAGGGGGTAGGCTGGGGGGAAGGCAGGGGCAGAAGGGGGGAGGATAGGGGAATCCATGGCTGATATGTAAAATTAAATTATAAAATTAATAATAATAATAATAATAATAATAATAATAAAAGAAAGCCTGATAATAAAAGAATAAGAAGCAGCAAACACACACACACACACACACACACACACACACACACACACACACACACTCACAAACCACCAAATTAACAGCCCTAACATATACACAGAGAACCAGAAGCAGCAGATGCAGGCCCATGGAAACCTCTTGATTGCATTTTCAATCTCTCAAAACCCATGTAAGTCCTCCTTATATGATTTAGTAGGCCACGATTTCCTGGTGTTTTCCAATCCCCTCTGACTCCATCTTTTCTCACCTACTTCAGTGGTATTCTTCTAGAACTGAGGGGAGGGACCCAATGGAGACCTCCAATTTAGACTCTCTCTCCATAGAATGTAACAGTTCCAAAATTAGAATCAGAATTCTTACAACATGTTAAGTGATCTTCCTTATGATCAATCAAAGAATTCTTTGTCAGAGATGAACAGTTTTATTTGACAACATGGTAGGGACAGTAACAAGTGAAAAATAATTAAAAAAAACTGTCAAGATTAGAAAGAGTAAAATAAAGCAAGTTTCATGTGCAAACAATATCATCCATTTAGAAAATGGTAGATTTCCCGTCCTCAACTGAATGTACCAGGCTTTGCTGACTCCCCATGGAAGGACTTACCCTTTTGGAGGAGGGAATTGGGGAGGGGTCAGTGGTCGAGGCTGGGGGAAGTGGGTGGAGGGATGAGAGGTCTGTGGTTGGTATGTGAAATGAATAAAAAACATTTTTAAATAAAAAATGAAATTAAGGATTTCCTAAATTTAAACCCTGATTGCTTTGAATATGAGTTGAGTACTTATAGGAAGTGAAGACAATATGCCCCAAGTCAATACATGCATACTATGCAAAAATAACTAATTATATTTCTGTTAAGAATATAAGGCTTCATATTAGCAGAAGTACCTGCTCAAATTCTAAGACAAAATAATTTAAAAGATCACGTGTACCTAAAGTAAATGGTAAATTAAATGAAATGTCGATAGATCAAAAAGGCTTTCCCCAAACTTAACATGACATTTGTAAATATCATTGTAAAACCAAAGTTCATAGTATCTATGACATAGCTTTCAGAAATAAAAGCAAATTCTGCTCATGCACCAGGGTTGGATTCTGATCTTACTAACAGGGAGTCCCTTAAGCAAATCAAGCTACTCAACTGTCTTACTATGTAGAGGGCCTAGTCCAGTCCCGTGAAGGCTCCACAGGTGTTGGTCTAAACTTCATGAGTTCCCACTAGTTTGGTTTGGTTGTCTCTGTAGGTTTCCCCATCATGATATTGATGCCCCTTGCTCATAAAATTCTTCTTCTCTCTCTTTGACTGGACTTCTGAAGCTCTGCCTAGTCTTTGGCTGTGGATCTCTGCATCTGCTTCCATCAGTTACTACTGGAAGAAGGCTCTATGATGAGAGTTAAGGTATTCACCAATCTAATTACTGGATTAAGCCAGTTCAGGCACCCTCTCCACTATTGTTAGTAATTTAAGCTGTGTGTGTTTGAGGGGTTGTTGGAAGGGAGAAGGGTAGAGGAGGGTCAGGAGGAGGTTAAAGGGGAATCTTTGGTATGTAAAATGAATTTTAAAAAAATCTGTAAACCCCCCAAAAATGGATAATTTTTTTCTTAAAAAAAGTCAGAAAAAAAAGTCAAATTCTGTGCTTGTGAAAAGGGGATACATGATGTATATGCACACATTAATGTAGATATGATCATGTGTGTGTGCAAATGCATTTGTCCATGTGTGCATGAGCTTGGGGGCATATATATGGAAAAGCAGATGTCTGATGCCTTTCGCCAATCACTATCTACTTTTATGTATTGAGACAAGATCTCTCATCACTCTATGGAATGATGGGCTTGCAGGAAAATAGTACCATATCAAGGGAATAGGAAGAAGCAAAGTGCTAGAGTTTCCCAGAAATCCACAAAGATTCCTCCACAATAGACTACTGGCAATGGTCGAGAGAAAGCCCAAAATGATCTACTCTGGTGATCAGATGGCCAAACACCCTAACAGTAATGATAGAACTCTCATCCAATGACTGATGGAAGCAGATGCAGAGATCCATGGCCACACCCCAGGAGTCCAATTGGCAAGAAAGAGGAAGGATTCTCTGAGCGAGAATTGTTGAGACCATGATTGGAAAAAGCACAGGGAAAATAGCCAAACTAGTGGAAACCCATGAACTATGAACCAATAGCTAAGGAGCCCCCAACTGGATCAGGTCCTCTGGATAAGCTAGACAGTTGATTAACTTGAACAGTTTGGGAGACTCCCAGGCAATGGGACCTGGACCTGTCCTTAGTGCATGAGCTGGCTCTTTGGAACCTGGGGCCTATGCAGGGACACTTTGCTCAGTCTGGGTGAAGGGAGGAGGGTACTGGACCTGCCTCAATGGAACCTACCATGCTGAGCTGAATCCCCAGGGGAGTCCTTGTCCTGGAGGAGATGGAAATGGGGGGGTGAGCTGGGAGGAGGGCAGGGGGGGGGCTGGAGGAGGGAGGACAGTGGAATCTGTGGCTGATATGTAAAATTAAATTAAATTATAAAATAATTTTTTTAAAAAGCCACAAAAATAAAACTATGTGTAGCTAAGTATCCAAACTCATTATCACACTTTTATAAAGAATTCTACAAGTGTTAAGAAGACATTTTTTTTATCCAGTCAAGTATTTATGAGTTAATATCACACATGAATTTAAGAAAAATTATACTATAGTTCTTAGAAAATTTGTTGTTTGCACAAAACGCAAAGAATACATGTAAAGCTAATAATACCAAGTTGCAATTAAAAAACACTGAATTCTCATTATTTTTTAAAGATGTCAAACTATGTTACTTAAAGTAATTTATTAAAATACAGTAATACCAAGATGGTCAAAGGAATGTAAATATATATTTTAATGAATATGTAAATATATATATATATATATACACTATAGCTAATATATACTACATATTAAATTATATGAATGTGTGTCAAATAGTGGGATCACTGAGAAATATACTGGCATACATACACATATAGAGAAACAATTCCACACATACAGGTAATGGCTGAAGAGTTCACTAATGATTCTGTTGTATATGTTTAGAGACATTACTATCTTATTACAGCAATGGAAAAATATAGTAAAGTTACAGGAAGTCATCATTCATATTATAGGTCCAGATGGAACTGTCACAAGTTTTCTTTATATTCTGAAGATCAAATTAATCCTTTTAACCATTACATGAGTTATGGGTTTATTTAGGGCTTCTGTACAAAAAGCTTTAAGATATATTACTAGCAAACTTAGCCTCCAAATTTAAAATTCACTCTTCTTTAAATTCTGTAGTAATTTTCTACTTTGTTTCAAATACTTTCTTAAACATTTTAATTTTTCTTATTATTTTTATCAGTTATCAGCTAATTTGTCAAAACTGTTATAATTTAATTTATACATAATTAATTTTGTCTTTCTTTTTATAGATAGGATTTCTTGCTGTAGTTGGAGCTGTCCTGGAACTCACTCTGCAGACGAGGCTAACTGGGAGATCCACCTGCCTCTGTCTCACCACAGCTGGGATTAAAGGCATGTGCCACCACTGCCCAGCTAATTTTTGCCTTATTTACATTATTTTAATGTAAGATTGTAATTTTATATGAACACAGCTTGTCTGCACTGTTCTACTTGTTCATATATTCAAAGTGACAGCCATTATTCTACACTTTTGGAATTATTTACTTTACACTTCTGAAGTTAACTACACAGATTTTAAAATAGCATGAGATTTGTGGATGTGAAATGAATGACAATGTGCCCAATGCGTAGATCTTGGCTCATGGAGTTCCATGAATATTAAGCTGCCAACTATCACAATTACAGTGATACTCAATGTCTGTTGTGGCTTAAAAATCGGTAGCATTTTTTTCCACAGTCCCAACTTATATTAGTTGAATACAAGTCTTATTTAAGTTCATTTAACCACATGAAATTTGAGTGTGATTTCTAAAGGCTTACATGAAATTGTATTTTTTTAAAAAGAACTTTGGGCAAAGCACAAATCCTATGTAAATATTATCTGCTTATGAGAAAAGATCCAAGAAATTAGAAATGGGCCTTTAGTGAGGAGGAGTAAGAAAGACTTTTGAACACTGGTGATAGGAATGGCAAATGAATTATGAGCAGGAAGATAAAGTGGGAGAGATGGGAGGGTAGGGTTGAGAAGAGGTTGTGGTAAGGGACAAATAACACTAATGATGTTTGAAAAGCTGAATGGAAACATAATTTTCTATAAAATAGCTGTTTGAATATACAAACATGTATGTGTGTAAATATGTGCATATAAAACATTACATTTTAGTTATTTAAGGAGATAATGGTCCTTCCATAAGCTATACGTTACCAAATAAAAATTGCAAGAGCAGGTGGGAGATACCACTTTCTAATTTGATAACAATATCGGTTGTTAAAACTGCTTTTGGTTATCCCTGAAAACAGAACAATAGTACCCTATGCCTGAAGATAGCAAACATGGGTCTGGACATAGAGAAATCAAACTGGTTCTAAATGGGAAGTTTTCTTCATGCTAGCTAAAGGTCATGGTAGCTGAAGTCACTATGAAGGTTACTGGGAGATAAAAAAATAATGAAAAAATAAAAGTCATAGCAACCTTATACAGCTGTGTATCCTGTGAGCTATAACAACTTCCTGCTGTCAACAACCTTTTTGTACATTGTGAATATTTGTTGTTCTACTGTTCTAGAAAAAGATCTAAATGGCCAAAAAGCTGGGCAGGTAGAGGTTAGGGGGACTTTGGAGAAAGGGAACACAGGTAAGTAGGAGGGTATAGTTGCCAGCCAGACAATTAGGAAACTTTTTAAATATGATTTTATTGACCATTTTAGAATTTCACAGGCTATATTTTGGTCATACTCATTCAACTCCTAATTCTATATAAAACCTTCTTATGCTAACACCATTTCCCCTGGGGTCTTCATATATTATGTTATCTCTTTCCTTGTTCTCCCATTTTGTTCTTTATCCAGCTGGGACCTCCTGCTCCCCTAAGCTCACTTTCCCCTGACCCTTGCCCTCCATTACCCCCAACCCTCCCCAAGTTTGCTCATGTAGATCCATTTCTCTGTTACTGGGCTATCCCTGTGTCTTTTGTAGGGTCTTTTTTACTAGGTAGCCTCCCTGGAGTTGTGAGTTGTAATCTGGTTACCCTTTGCTTTATATCTAGGGTCCACTTATGAGTGAGTACATACCATGTTTGTCTTACTGAGTCCAATTTTCAAAGGATTAATAAAATATTAAAATTTTTAACAAAATGTGACTTTTTGCTGACCTTTGTATGATAGTAAATGTTATGCAATATTAAGATGTGTTACATTTGTTCATTCTGTGAAACATTTGTTTTAATGATGCAGAGATGTGTTTCATTATTTTACGTTTCATTTGTTTAACTCTGTGAAGCTGTGTTACTTTGCCTGCCTAAAACACCTATTTGGTCTAACAAAGAGAATGACATTTAATAGCAAGCCAGGAGAAAGGATAGGCAGGGTTGGCAAGCAGAGAGAATAAAAGAAGAGGAGAAATCTGGTAAGAAGATCTAAGAAATGAAGTGGCCACACAACCAGCCACACAGCCAGACAAAGAATAAAAAAGAAAGAAAAGATATACAGAAATAAAGGTAAAATCCCACAGGCAAAAGATAGATGGGATAATTTAAGAAAGGCTGGCAAGAAATAAGCCAAGCTAAGGCTGGGCATTTATAAGTAATAATACGTCTCCATGTGTATTTATTTGGAAGCTGGATGGTAGGCCCCCAAAAAAGCCAGAGTAAAGAGTAATGACACAATCAACTACAATTACATAATGATTTTTTCTAAGAGAAACTAATTATAAGTAATATACTTCTCTTTACATAGAGATCATGTAGCAAAAGAATTATGTTTATGTATTAAGAAAATCAATTTTTGGATAAATCAATTTAGTTTATATAGAACTATTTGAAACATCATTATGTAAGATTTTTTTTCTATCTGGAAAAGGAATCATAGCTATTCTTATTTAACCATATGTGTGTTTAATAAAGGGTGTAATATACAAAAATATGACCCCATGTATGATATCAGAGAAATCAAGAGGTAAATATAGTACTTGGTATTTTCATTATATATAACAGACTTTCTAAATCATCTGTGCATCATTGTTTACCCCAAAGTTAACCCTTGGGTTTTACCTTGTGTATTTCATTCAATAAGATACCCTTACAAAATCTCTTGAACAAATTAAATAGACAAAAAAAAAAACCCTAAAACACCACATTCAAGTTTTAAATGTTAAAATTCAGAACTCACTCAGTTATTTAATTATTAAAAGTTTTAGTCACATTAAATTTAGCATGGGACTCATTCACAATTTTAGATAATCAAAATATCTATCATTAAGACTAAGACACTTGGGAATGATTGGAGAATAAACTTCTAAATACCTTTAAATTATACCTTAAATGCATAACAAATAAAATCATGTTACCTGCATTAAGAAATAAAAACACATGAATGAATGTTTTTTCTTCAAATAAGTCCTTGTTGTAATGATGAGTCATGTACACAACTGCTTATGATTAAGAAAGGTAGCTGAAAATACACTATCCCACAGATGCTTCTACAGAAGCAAAAAATGAAAAATCAGATGCTATGATTTTTATTTAGACTCCTTTCAAAGGAGAGATGAGACTCAATAGGAAGAAAAGCCACCAGACAATTAATAAACATTACTTTTCATCTCACTGCTTTGCTTTTATTGCCTCATTTTTTATAGTTTTATGGGTTTGTTCTTGCCACCCTAATCTTTCCCTCTTGTAATTTTGTGTTGATTTAAATTCAGCTTTCCTGTGGCTCTTTTCGGCTAGGGAGTTCTCCATTAAGAGTGTGCTTGCCTAGCACTTTCTCTATATCCTTCAATTTTGTATTTAAGAGTTAAAAGATAGTGTGATAAAATTGAAATATGTCTTTGTAAAAATGAAATAGAGAACTTTTAGTATATTAAGATTAGGTAACATTAAGAGAGTTCTTGAATGTCCAGGTTTTAGCTATTGCTTGCTTAATTGCTCTTACACATCTATAAAGACACTTGGTGATACAAGGTAACATCCATACCTCAAGGTCAGGTTATCCTTTGACCACAAGTGACAAGCAGGAAAGAGATTCATGAGGCAGTGCTGTGCCTGTATGTGCTTTATCTTTTTTTCTGGTCAAAATAGCGAGGGGATGCTTGCAGCCATGTTTTGAAAATGAATTGAAAATGCTAATATATCTGTCTTGATTTCAAAGGTATAAGCCTTTTACCTGCCATAACTTTACTTGGAAAGCTGAGTTTTGTTACTTAAGTGTATTGTTTAAATATATGACGTATTGTCCTAAAGTAGTATTATCATTTAGGAATAACATGTAAGGTAATTGTTTTTATGGAAAAAAAGCTACAAACACACAGGAGCACACATATATACATGAACACACTCGTGCACGCACACACACAGACACATTCATATACATCCCTATTACAAACTCATTGGCACTGAGTATGTACTGTATCTATACATAGTATGTAATTTTTACTTAGATTGATATTTGCATATAAAATTTGTCAAATAAAGGACATAGTCTTTATATAATTTGATAATTATTACCATTTGGTTTTCATCTAGATCTAACTGCTCCTGAATGGAATAAAACTGTATATACTAGAAAGTTGAACATGATTACTGTATTTGATGTGGGTTAAAATAATGCTTAGTGATTAAAGTATATATCATCATGAAATTTCCTTAGAAATTAAAAAGTGAGTGGAATATAACTCCATGCATTTTATTTGCTCTTTTTATAAACTTATGTGTGTGTTGGCTATCTTAGGTTGCCAACTTGATTACATCTGGAATTAACTAAAATCCAAATGTTTGAACACACCTGTGAGGAATTTTTTTTCTCAATTAAATCATTGAATTGAGAAGACCTACTTCTAATCCAGGTATTTGAATTGGGAAGATAGAGCTTTAATCCAGATGTTTTGAGAGAGAAAGATGCCTCTTAAATCTGGTCCACATCTTCTACTGGCAGCATGAATAAAGGACTTGGAAGAAGGAAGTTGGCTCTTTGCCTCATTGTTATTTCTTTTACTAGAAAGCCCATTCCTTCACTGTCATTAGAACCTACCAGTGAGATTCCAGCATATACTGAAGACCAGCTAAGATATCCAGCCTCATGGACTCAATGACTACTGCATTGTTGGAACTTCTGATAGTAGGCAACCATTGGTGGACTAGCTGGAGTACAGCGAGTAAGTCATTTTTAATAAATCTCCTTTATATATATATATATATATATATATATATATATATATATATATATATAGAGAGAGAGAGAGAGAGAGAGAGAGAGAGTATTTTGATAAGATCTGTTCTTCTAGAGAACCATGACTACTACAGTATGGAAGGTCAATATTATTAAACTTTTGATCTCAGCTTATGTATGAAGTTATAATAATTTTTCATGTTATGAAACATACAGTTTATGGGATTTCACAATTAAGCTACATACATGTTCAGCTCATTTTCTACATTTGTACAGCAGACATTATAAAGTTTTAATACTCCACATCTCTGTGAAATACTATAAAATTAATGGGAATTTAGTATGCTAATATAATTTTGCATTCCTGGTATTTTTCAAGTACTTAAAACACATGTGCTCTTAATATGGTCTATCTTTTTCACATTTTATCTCATTTAAAAAATTCTCTGAAAGGCTTCCAATATTCAGAAAATATTTTGGAGACAAGAAAGTCAAGCAAACCTTATAACAGGATAAATTCACACTTAGTAGTGAAAAAGTGGTGATAAAGAGATAATATCTTTGAATTTAATTTGTATCAATCTCATTTTTCCATGATAGTGTGATACATTAAATGTCCAAAAGAAAAGATTAAGTACTAATGCTTACTGTATTTATGCTATGCTGCATAGAGTCTTAAAATATGCTTCCATCCATAGTAAATTGACAGACTTTGTTCTATGTAGCTTATTATTTCAACAGGAAATTATATTTAATATTGTCATTAAGTAGTAAGACATTAAATTATCTTTTTATTCACATTTATGTTCTTTTGTACCTTTAACACTATTTTATGTCTAATGAAAATGGAAATGAACACATGGTTATATTTTTTTAATTTTAAATTTCAATATGCTAATCATTCTGATCTGATCATCAAACACATACCTGCATCAAAATATAATTGTATATCATTAGTATAAGCAATTATTTTGTACTAATGAAAGCTTTAAATATTTTTAAAAATAAAGAACAATAAAAATGTGAAATTTATACTGAAAATATTGTCTCTATATTATTTTTATTCCATTAAAAGTTATTATGAAATTACTTATCTACAATATTAAGAATTTTTGTTTTCTTGAATTTAAATAGCAGCTTGGAAAATGAGAGAGAAAAGTAATATTGCTAAAATATCACTGGTGGAAAAAGTGATTACAAAATATTAATGATAAGAAGTTGGTTGGGCTTCCTCAGGGATAGCTGACCCTGCCCCCTTGCTGGACACAGCACCAGAAGAGCTGGTGAGGCCCCCATGGAGGAGTTGACCCCAGCACTTGGGAAAGATAGTCAAACATCTCACCACAGGCCGAGGAGAATTAGCCCCAATGCCATGGTCATAGGAGACCTGGTTCTGCCCCTTGCCTAAGGGGCTTGCTTGTCTGAATGACCCAGCTCAGCTACCACCTAGATGCACATCTTAGGTTTTGGGTTGGCCCACCCTAACAGCTACACTATCAATGACCTGCTGGCATGCATGAGGGGACCAGTCCTACTGAACTATAACCATATGATCTCCATACTCTGGGCAACAACAGGTATCCTAAAGGAGTTTCATTGAGGGCCCAGTGATGATGGTGTACCAGAAACCAGAGGCCTTGAACCAAACCAATGACTCATTCCAATGGACATTTTGTATATGGGACAAAAGGGGTATACAGCGTAACACAAAGTAGCACCAAATGCCACTAATGAGTGAAGAGGTGTTGGAAAGACGGAGCAGTGAGGAGGGCTTTTTTTGTTTTTTGTTTTTTGTTGTTGTTTTTGGGGGATCACACTGCAGGTTGAGTGGTACATATGGAGGGACTGGAAGGTGAGCAGTATTGGGTTGCAAGTTGTGAAATTTTCAAAAAATCAATACAGAATTATGTTAAAAATAAAAGTTGGTGGGGGATGGACTGGGAGGAGATGGGGGAGAGGAATCTGCTGTCAAGATGTAATATATAAGACAAGAAAAAAAAAACACGTTGGTTATTAGGGCTGTGGGGTTGGTTCAGGGGTTAAGAACACCTGCTGCTCTTACAGAGAAATCAAGATAGGTTCCCTGAACTCATCTACATGTTGGCTCACAGCTTCCTTTGTGTTCCAGGGAGTCTGATTCACTCTATTGGACTCTGCAGGTACTAGGTTCTCATATTGTACACTCAAACACTAATACACATAAAACTAAATAAAATTAAAATTAAAGAACCTGGTGATTGTTTACTTGTTTGTTTGTACTTTTATATATATATGTATATATATATTTTTTTTTCGATGAGTCTGATTAGTAAAACATTCAATGTAGGTTTATTATGATGTGAACATTACAGTGCCTGTATTTGCCATTCAGAAGCAAACTTATTTTTTTCAAAAGCAAGATTTTAAAGTAACATAACGTTTATTTTCTTGAATTGAACTATTCATATGATAGCCAATGATCATTTCCCTGTTTCCTACAAAGACAGGTCTTCAGGAAATATCTAAAATTTAGACAAATTTTAATTTCATAATTCTAATTTACTTTGGAGAAGTTATAAACAAAGTGTCCATTTAGTTCCTTATGCTGAGATCCAGAAAGAATGGAAGAGAAGGAGAGTTAGCTCTGATATGATACACTGTGTGTTTCAGACAGTAATGTCAGGAAAGCAGCAATTTTGACAGCACCTTGGTAGTGATAAATCAATTTACCAGATATTTTTCACTTATTATTACAGATTTCAAATGTGTCAAACTCACTTACTCTGTAGAAACATAAATTCTACACACAGGGTAAACCACAACTGTCTAAAGAATTTGAGTATAGACTATAGGAATTGAAGAGAATGCACATTACTTTTTATATGTAATTAAATATTCTGAGTTGGGATATACAAAAATCGATGCAAATTACATTGATGTGTAATACAATAATGAAAATTGCTTTATGATTAAAGTTGGATTCAATTTTATATATCTCTGAAAATAATACCTAGAACTTTTGAATTTCTTTTAATTATATTTATTAGAGGTTCTTAAAAGTTGCTGGTAAAATCTTGTGAATATGGAGGTGTTATAATAATCACATATGAATATATAAAAGATAGTTTATAAAATATAATTTAAATTCCTTGTGGCAATTGTTCTGTCCATCTATACTTAGAACACATGCGTTAATTTTCATTAGAGAAACAAACAAACATAAATGAACTCAATGCAGGAATTCTAGGTGAGAGTTTGGAGGGGAGACCCTAGAACAACACTGCTTACTGGTTTGTTTCAAGGCACAAGTTTGGTACCTTTTATGCACATCACCAGCTCACCTGCCTAAAAACAAACAGTCTATACTGTCCAGCTCTTTCCACATCAGTTAGCAATTTAAAAAGTTTCTCAGACATACCTTTAGGACAAATCAGGTGAAGGCACTTAGTCAATTACCTTCCTTCTCCTCAGTTATGTCAAGGTGAGAAGAAAGGTTACAGGTTACACCTATACTAAAGGATATCCACATATTTGCATATAGTCACTAACCTGCCCAGGACTGTATTTTACATTTAAACTTTGGAAGTTATTCAGAATCATTGCACAATGTGCTACAAAGCTTAATACTGTCAGGGCTAAAATAATGACTGAGCAGAATAGCCAGCACAAGGGAAAACCTGAGGGAAGAAGTCCATTAATTCTGCTTTAACACAGAGGTCTTTGCTTAAAAGACCTATCAGAGACAGTAATTTGTGCTGCTTGTGCTGAGAAGACCTTTGCAGAAGCAGTTCTGACTATGAAGACTTGATCCATATGCAAAACAACATGACCAATTCTGAAAACTTTCAGGAGTGACCTCTTCTCAAAGGATGAGACAGGGCACTCATTTCCAACATTCTTGTTAGATAAGTATGCATGAGAACCTTTACTCTTGGCTATCCAATTTCAATGGTTTAGCACTGAACATAAATGACTGAATTTTGGCTGGCTGGTGGTGGCACACACCTTTAATCCCAGCACTTGGGAGGTGGAACCAGGCGGATCTGAGTTCAAGGCCAGGTCTACAGAGTGAGATCCAGGACAGGCACCAAAACTACACAGAGAAACTCTGTCTCGAAAAACCAAATAACAGAAATAGTAATAATAATAACAACAACAATAATAATAATAACAATAATAGTAATAATAATAAATTAATGAACTTTGATTAGGATGAGGGGCAATATCACAAATATGACAAATATAGGAACTAAAACTATAAAGTAAATTGACATTTTTTATTCATATATTTTCTTTCCCTCTTATTCCATATCTTTACATCTAGTTTATCTGAGAATTTTGCTCAGTGTGCCACATTTATAGCCTGGTAGTGTACACTTTTGATGTGTTTTAAGAAAAAAATTCAAAATATTCTTTGTGTATCCCCTTTATTATATATGGAAATTAAGTTGGTAACTGACAATTGCTACAAAATCATCGTCAAAGATTTTATAGCACCTGATAATAGAATTTTATTTAAAAGATCTACTTTGCCAGGTACTAAGTTAATCAAATTTATACACAAGATAAAATATTATTGAATTTAAAAAGTATTTATGTAAACACCATGTTCAATAGTAAAGTATGATGTATCATGTATTCAAATTAGTATTTGATTTTTACTTTTAGTTGTATATAATTTTAAACATAATTACTAATTAACTACAATGTATGTACCTGAAATTAAATATTTATATTGACTTTCTAACTGAAAAAATATGCAATTATTTTTACTGCTATGCAAAGGCATGGATTTATACACACACATTTAAAATACATTGCTTATAATTCTGAAAATAAATACTGTCTGCAGATGTTTTGAAGATGTACCAACACCTCAGGGTAATAAATTGAACATTCTAAAACAGGCAGTTAGTATTTATGTGTAAACCTAATTACATTAAATGCTCAGAATGCCAAATATATTTGGCATTTTATTTAAGTGTTAACTAAAAATCACTTTCCTTATGAGCTAGAATGAATACCTGAACTACTCCTAATATTTCCAATGTGTTCATTTAATGGAAAGACAATTTTTGTTGCTCCAAGAAGCAGAGGAATAAATTTCCATCTGAAAACTCTACTAATGTGAGGAAATAATTTTACAAAAAGTTAATTAACAGTGACTTCTTCATATTTCCAGGGAAATGTGTGAATTTAAAAACTAGATAATTTATTTTCAAATATTTTTGAGAATTTTCAAGATAACTTAAAATACAGAAAAAGTAATAGACAATATGTATATATTCTCAACTTTATGATATTTAGAAACATGTTTTTCTTAAACATACTACTACTGAATATTTATCAGCTGTATACAGTGTTCCACATATACTTTTATAATCTTTTCATATTATCACTTCTTCAATAAAAACAACTGAATCCTTATGACAATAAAATGAAGTTGATACTATTTTACCCCATTTAATGTCTTAAATATGTGAAAATGATATTAATAAATATAAGTCAATTTTGATTTTTTTAGGATGATGCTTGTGTGCCCATGTGTCTTTATGCAGTTTTGGAAATATATGCATTCACTTATATTCTTTCCTCATAGAAGCTATGCTTTTCTGAATTATGGTTAAAGTGTTATTGATCACTATGATGATCATGGGTAAATTCTTAGCTGTAGCCCTGATTTTACCCCCTTTTTTACTTTCAATGCCCCAAACAGAAACTTGCTTGGAAATAAGATGCATTTTATGACTTTCCAATTTAAATTTCTTTCTTTTATTTTTTAAAAATTTTTTATTTATTTTTTCTGTTTTACATACTAACCACAGTTTCCTGTCCTTCCCCTCATCCTGCTCACCCTCTACTTCCTCCTACCCCAACCCTCATCCACTCCTCAGAGAAGGTAAGGCCTCCCATGGAGAGTCAACATAGTATATCATGTTGAGGTAGGACCAAATCCCCCATCCCACCCACCACGCTGTATTGAGGCTGAGCAAGGTAACCCTCCATAGGGAATGGGCTCCAAAAAGCCAGTTCATGCACTCAGAACAAATCCTGGCCCCACTGCCAGTGATCCCACAAACTGCCCAAAACACTCAATTGTCGCCCACATTCAGAGGGCCTAGTTCAGTCTCATGCAGGTTCCCCATCTGTCAGTCCAGAGTCAGTGAGCTCCAACTAGCTTGGGTTAGCTGTCTCTGTGGGTTTCCCCCATCATGATCTCTACCTCACTTGCTTATATAACCCCTCCTCCTCTCTTCTACTAGAGTTTGGGAGCTCCACCCAGTGCTTAGCCATATATCTCTGCTCTTCCATCAGTTACTGGATAAAGGTTCTATATGACAATTAGTGTAGTCATTGATCTGTTTACAAGGGAAGGCCAGTTCAGACACCCTCTCCACTATTGCTGGGTTTATCCTTGTGGCTTCCTGGGAATTTCCCCAGCACCAGGTTTCTCCCTAACCCTATAATGGCTCCCTCTATCAAGCTATCTCTTTCCTTGTTCTCCCTGTCTGTCCCTCCCCCAACTCCCCCATCCTGTTGTTCCCTCATGTTCTGTTATGGCTCAGAGATGAGGAGCATGAGCTGCTCTTCTGGAGGACAAGGGTTCAGATCCCAACACCCATATGGCAGCCTGAAGCTGTCTGTAACTCCAGTTCCAGGAGATCTGAAAGCCTCACACAGACTTGCATACAGGCAAAACATCAACTTAAATTTCTATGTCATCTTTTCTCAAAAATCAAGTATTGAATGCTAGCATGCTACTACTACTAGATAACTATAGAAAACCATGTATCATTGCAGTTTTGTCAATAATAATTTTATTTTAGTAAGCTAATTCCTTGGATTAATTATGACATAACTCAAAGAATATGGATTTTATTGACAATATTAGTAGTATTCAAATATGTCTCAAGATAATGGATGCACTATTAACATATGTAGCCTTTTCAGACAGAAAAGGCTGCCTGAATACTACTGACTATTCTAAAATATCATCTGCTTATTTTAATGGACATTTGACTGAGTACTTTGGGGGTAACTTTATTTATTTTTAAAATGGGAATAAAATTATTTATGGTTTAATCAATTCCTATTTTGTCAAAATGGATTCTTCTATTCTGAGATTTTAAAGGTTATTTTTAGTAGAAATACCTGTTCAATATTGTCCAATGAGTACCATTGTATGGATGGAAGATTTTAAGATTGTTCTGCTATTTGGTTACAGCAGGCTGTTAATTAGGTCATCACCTAACACTTCATAGCTATTTTGTTTATTTTGTCATCTGTGTAAAAAAGTCTCAACACATTAAGAAAAGCTGACTGTTTCTTACCATGCCATTGTTAATCAAAGAACTGTCTCAATCATTACAATGTGTATGTTTAATTTGCACTATTATTTTAATTTCAATGTTCATTAACTTTAAATGTAATTCATCAGAATATGTTGCTAGTTGTTAGAATGAAAATGAAAATGACAGGCTTTAACCTACCCATTCAAACCCCAGAAAGACTGCCAATCACTTGAGATCATGATTTGAAACTCAGCCAATTGGTAGATATCCTCTAGTGGCCAGTGTTCTTAAGATCACTCTATTACACTCATGCAAATTTGTTAAAAAATAGAAACTTTCATAAATCTGGTTATGAAGCTGGGGATATGCATACCCTTACTGCACTTTCCATTTTTGTTGGTGCCATAACATTTCATGCCTTTATTAGCACCTTATTCTGAAAACCCAGATGAATAAATATTTTAATAAACTCAAGCATTGATTAGTCTAAGTAAGTAGAACTTGTCACATGTTGTACAGAGACTGATTGTTCACTGAATTTTTTTTTTAGTTACTGTGCATTTACATAATGAAAGCAATTGCACTTAAAACAAGCCACACAATTACATCATTTGTAGACACTAACCTCTAGTATCTGCCAACACTTGGACAAACTGCCATCCAGCAACATATTTTAAAAGTTAAATTGGAAAGGCCTTCCAAGCCTTTTATTTTATGGTAGTGTCTATCTTTAAAATTGAGGTGAGTTTCTTGTATGCAACAGAAAGATGGGTCCTGCTTTCATGTCCATTCTGTTAGCCTGTTTCTTTTTATAGGTGAATTAAGTCCTTTGATATTAAGGGATATTAAGGACCAGTGATTATTCTTTCCTGTTATTTTTTGGTGGTAGTGTATGTGTACTTCTCTTCTTTGGGGTTTACTGCTATGGGGTTATCTACTGCCTGTGTTTTTGTGGGTCTATCTGATTTCCCTAGGTTGGAAATTTTCTTTTAGTGCTTTTTGTAGGGTTATATTTGTGGATAGGTATTCTTTAAATCTTGCTTTGTCTTGTAATGTCATGTTCACTCTGTCTATGATGATTGGAAGAGGCTGCTATATCACCCTTGGGCATATACCCAAGGGATGCTCAATCATACCACAAGGACACATGCTCAACTATGTTCATAGCAGCATTATTTGTAATAGCCAGAAACTGGAAACAACCTAGATGCCCTTCAACTGAATAAGGGATAAATAAAATGTGGTATATATACACAATGGAGTACTACTCAGCAGACCAAAACAATATGAGGTTTACAGGCAAATGGGTTGAACTAGAAAAAATCATCCTGAGGAGGTAACCCAGACTCAGAAAGACAAACATGGTATGTACTCACTCATAGGAGGATACTAGATGTAAAGCAAAGGATAATCAGACTGCAACGCACAACTTCAGGGAGGCTACCTAGTGAAGAGGACCTTAAGAAAGACACAGGGATTACCCAATGACAGAAAAATGGATGAGATCTACATGAACAATCTGGAGGTTAGGGGGTAATGGAGGGCATGGGTCGGAGGAAAGTGAGTTTAGGGGAGTGGGAGGTACCAGCAGGATCAGGAACAGAGTGGGAGAATGGGGAGGGAGATACCATGATGAATGAAGACCCCATGGGAATTGGAAGAATCAGAGTACTAGAGAGGTTCCCAGAAATCCACAAAGATACCTCCACTATAGACTACTGGCAATGGTCAAGAGAGTCCCTGAACTGACCTACTCTGGTGATCTGATGGCCAAATACCCTAACAGTCATGATGGAACTGTAGTCGAGTGATTCATGAAAGCAGATGCAGAGATCCTTGGCCAAGCCAAGCTCCAGGAGTCCACTTGGCTAGAGAGAGGAGAAATTATATGAGGAACAAATATTGAGACTATGATTGGTAAAAGCACAGGACAAATAGCCAAACTAGTGGAAACACATGGACTGTGAACCAATAGCTGAGGAGCCCCAATGGAACTGGATCAGGCACTCAGGATATGTGAGACTGTTGATTAGCTTGAACTGTTTAGGAGGCCCCCAGGCAGTGGAACCAGGACCTGTTCTTGGAGCATGAGTCTTGGAGCATGAGTTGTCTTTTTGTAACAAAGTGCTGAGACACTTTGCTCAACCTTAGTGGAGGGTGGAAGGGACTAGACCTGCCACAACTGAATCTACCAGGCTGGGCTTACTCCCCAGGGGAGACCTTGCCTTGGAGGAGGTGGGAATGGGGGGGGGGTTGAAGGGAGGACTGGGAGGTGGAAGGAGGGAGGACAGGGGAATCCATGGTTGATATATAAAATTAAATTAATTAGAAAATAAGTAAGTAAAAAAGGATTAAAAATTAAAAAAAAATTAAATAGTTAATAGTTTCATACATATTTTGATTATATTCCCTCCACTCAACTCCCAACACTTTCCTCTTCCACACTCTTTGCTACCTACAAAAACTAGTCTTCTTTTTTCGCCATCAAGCCAATTTTTGTTATTGAAATTGCTTATTTTTCATTTAATGAATTATGACCTTTGTACCATGGCTATAGCTGAGTGGAAAATAAGAAATGAAAAAAAAAAAAAAAAAAACAAAACAAAACAAAACAAAACAAAAAAACGGGATCAGACTTCAACTCAGTTTCCCGAGAGTGAAGTAAGATCTAAGATCAGCTCAAGCCCCCCCCCCACCAACCTTCATCAAGGCATGGGAGGAGCTGTGACTGCACTGCCTTTCTTCTACCTGGTAGACCCCAGACGACATTTTTTGCTCCTTCTCCTCAGGAGCAAAAATGTGACTGCCATTGCCAGCACAGCCCGATGACAACCCCCGGGGTGTCCCTCGCAAAAATATCAGACCGCAACCATGAGAACAGCAGACTCACTGTGCAAAATCGTGGTGGTATCAGTAGTGGAAAGCTGTGCTTCTCATGGCTGGCAACTGCCCTTGGCAGCCAGCTGGAGGTGCGTGCTGGTTGGAGGAAGAATCACAAGCCATGGTTACCTTTCTAGAGCTTTATTGAGAGAGAAGGAGAGACAGAGACAGAGAGACCTAGCGGAGGGAAGAGAGATGGGGGAATGAAAATTGGAGCCAGAGCAGGACCTTTGGAAATGGCTGCTGCCAAGGAAGAAGAATCCAGAAGAGTACACCCTAGGAGTAGGGGTGAGAGCAGGAGGTCGGATAGGTGGAGTTTCATTAGCAGTATATAGAGTCAGAGATTCCGGAGTCAGAGAATCTTCCAGTTTAGGCATAGCTAGGAGCACATGAGCATGAGAGAAGGAATCCAGAAGAGACAGTTAAACATTAAGAAAGAAAAAAGTGATGATATAGAGCAACTCTTTCCATTTGCCTGTTTGCTGGCCAAAATTAGATAACTCCTGTAAAAGATTGGGATTTTTTTTGTTGTTTTCCAAAGCATACTTGGGCCATCTCTTAGTACATAGACAGATAAGCTTAGGAAGACAGCCTAAGAGAGAGGAAGGACTGATCAGGTTGGAAGCCTTATTTCCCATGTCTGCAGTGGAGAGGCAGAAAAATAAAAACAAACAAACAAACAAAAAAAAAACAAAAACAAACAAACAAATGTGATCCAGAGTCAAGACCTCCAGGTGTCTGAGGATGGATCTCCGGCACAATCTGCTTCTTCATCATCACTCATCAGCTGAGAAGCAGTGACCCCCTGCTATGTGAAGCAAGGATTCCCTGGGAATCCTTAACATCCAACTGCCCCTTCGAGCACGCAAAATGTGCCGGCTTCACACAGCCCCAGGATGCACCTGACAGTAGTGGTCCTATTGCGAGAAATATCTCAAGCTGCAGACATGGGAGATGGCTGGAAAGTTAGGCCTGTGATAGGGGCCGACCACAGCCAGTGAAGACTGTGGCCAGGGGTTCCCTTGGTTTCAAGAATAACCAGTGAGGTGCCAGATGCTCAACAGTCGTTCTCACGGATTCAGGAAACCATTTATGCTAGCAAAAAAGGGGAAAACTCACCAATCAGAGGAGCGGTGTTGCATGCGGATTTGTGTGGCCAGGCAAATGGACAGTGGTCTGTCACGTACAGAGCAGAGCCCTTTGTCTGTGCAAGGCAGAGTCCCTGTCCCTGGTTCCTGGATTTCCAGGCACAGGGCGCCTGGAAGCACCCGTTCCATCATGGCACCAGAATGTTAGTTATTTTGGTGCTCTTACCCTGTGAGGAACATGTCCGGAACAAGACAAATCCACAGAAGAGCTGTTTATTAATATAGGATAGAAAGAGACAGGCCTGTGTGAAACACACGTGATTAAGGGGACAGGAAGAGAGGAGAAGAGACCAGTGTAAGAATGGAGCCTGCTTTTTAAAAGTGGGCTGCACATGTGTACAGGAACGCATGTGGCTACTCCACGCATGCATGTAGATTACATGGCTGTGCGCACTTTACTCAGCCATGCAAAGCCACAGAGTCCTAGCCACGTGAGAAATGGCTATTTTGAACTGGAAATAACTAGGCGGTCCACCAGGCAAGCCCAACCGTATAGGCATGTTGTGACTTCCTATCAACCATGATTTTCCCTTCTTCTCATCCCAGATCCTTCACAAACCTCCCAACTCTTTGGATGTATATTCTCCTACTGGAGCATGTTTGACTTAATAAGGATTAACTCTTAGAGAAACATGTCACTCTAGTATTAATTATTAATTTCTAAAAGCTATGAAATTTTATGACCAACTCCACTTTCCACTCTAGGATTTCCCCTGGCTTGGACTTATATAGGTTTTGTGCATGCTTTCACAACCACTGTGAATTCATATGTACATTGGATAAGATATATCCAGAAGATGTCTTTTACTTATTATCACCCACCACTTCTGTCTCTTACTCTGTTATTGCCCCATCTTCTGAAATTGAAATGGTCTTTAATCCTTGGAAGGAAGGATTTGTTGTATATATGTTCCATTTATGGTGGGGAATTTCTTTTCTTTTCTTTTCTTTTTTTTTTTTTTTTTTTTTTTTTTTTGTACTCTGTGTTAGTTATTTAGTTATGTAGGCACTCTTACCGGTGAGGAACACGTCCCAAACAGGACAAATCCACAGAAGAGCTGTTTATTAATATAGGATAGAGGATAGAGGATAGAGGTGACAGGCCTGTGTGAAGCACACATGTGAGTGAGGAGAGAAGAGAAGAGAGAGAGAAGAGAAGAGAGACCTGTGCAACATGGTGCCAGCTTTTTAAAGAATGAGCTGCGCATGCGTACAGGACCACATGTGGCTACTCCAAGCATGCCTGTAGATTACATGGCTGCGACGTGCTTTATGCAACCATGTAAACCCACAGAGTCCTAGTCACGTGAGATGTTCTGACCTGGAAATGGCTATTTTGAACTGGAAATAACAAGGTGGTCTGCCAGGCAAGCCCAACCATATGGACATGTTGTGATTTCCTATCACTCTGCATCTTGACCATTTCTAGGTCTCTGTGTTATCAGCATCTAATGCAAATAGAAGCTTCTCATATGAGTGTTGAAGTATGTATTGATCTACTGCTGTGGGCCACAGTATATCATAAGAACTCAGCTGGTTATAGCAAAGTCACTACCTGGAGGGATCAGGGAATTCCTTCAGAGGAAGCCAAATTCCAAGGAGTTTTTGGTGTTATTTGGCTTGTTATATATCAGCTGTATTCTGTTATGAAAATCATGTGTGTCTTCATAGTTTTTCCAATTGACTTTTCCCTAAGGAGGGCTAACAGTGTGGACTGATCACTCTCTGAACATACACATTCCAGGTATTTGGAGAACAGCCTCAGGAAGGACTTTCTCTGGAATCAGATATCTCCCTTAGCCACTTTCAAGGACTACAGGAAACACTGCCATGGTGGGTGCCCAACTTCCAAGGATAACAGTGATAACAGCCCACATGCCACATACAAGTCTCCTGACTTAAGATAAATTCTACAAATAGACACCACCCAGGTCATGGCCCAACTTCTGAGGGTAACAGTGATAACAGCGCATGTGCAAGTTTCCTGACTTAAATTCCACAAGGAGACATGGCCCAGGTGGGGCCCAACTTTCAAGGACTAAGAGTGATAGCAGCCAACATACAAGTCTCCTGACTTAAGGTAAATTCCACAAGGGGACACCGCCTAGGTCAGGCAGACATTAAGTAATAGCTTTATACAATTTAGCTCAGACCCTTCCTTCTTACAGCTTTACTAACTTTAGACCTCTAAGTCCTTACCAAACCACTTCTAGGAATATTTAGATAATCTGTGTGCTAACAGCTGTGCTCAGCCAGAATTCCCAGTTCAAGCCTCCCTGTAATTATCACTATTGGCAGCATCCAGCCAGATCCATTCCCATTTGGAGGAAAGCACCTCATCAGAGATACCTCAGTATTCTCTAGAAAGACTTAAGTGTCCAGGTTACCTGTTTGAGAAGGCCAGGCAGATGTGCCATTTAAGCTTAACTTCATCCTTTCCTTTCCCAAATCTTACCTCTAGTTTCAGATCTCCCTTTAACTACCACCAGATGCATCTAGCTGTACACTAACAACTGAGTACACTCCCCCCACCCAGTAGAAAAACAGCAGATAGCTTAGAGCCACAGGAAAAAGGAAGGCAGCTTTATTTTCTCCCATTGACCTAGCAACTTATAGATTTTTAACATTTTTTACCAAACACATTTAAGATTATAGTTGTGCACATAAGATCCCTCTTCTTAGATATTACCTGAATTTAGCCTTTAATTAATTCATTAGTCACTTCCCCTTTGGGTTACAAATGGTAATTAACAACTATTGCCCCTCTTTGTGATTCTTATCACCCTTCCATTTGATCCTGATAGCAGACAATCACTGCCTGAGGAATTTCAGGCTGGGTGTCCTTGGTAGAGGGGAGGATTGTGATTTTTTGGATTTATAACTGTAAAGCAAGAGATGAAAAAGGGAATTAAAGTGAATGGACAAAGAAGCTTTGCATGTGTAGATTGATTCGCTAACTTTAAGAATAGATTCTCAGCTGGTTGATAGATTCTTTCCTGGACCCTGGAAAAGAGACTATTAGGGGCTGGACCCCAAGAGTCTCCATTAATCTATGTGCAAGAAGTCACAAAAATCAGTTTAATTCAATGTTTATCAAACAAAATATTAGTAGGTTATATCCTAGGGCATATAAACTATCTCATCATAGGGTTTTGGCAAACTAATGATGCCAGATATAGGTTTTATCTTGTGGACTTTAAATTTAAGTAGAACATAGTTGGTTACTGCCAAAATGATTGTACCACTGCTGCACAGGTAAGCATGCCTTGCAAAAGTATTATTGTAGCTCACAGGGTAGTCAGGTGGGACACATGATGATTCATTTTCTCTTTCAATAGTATCTTCTAGCTTTATGAAGTCAGTTCAGTCTGTAGAAACATACGTCAATATATTACTGGTCAATACCAATATATTATTTACATGCTTCTTCAAATAATATTTTCATATTTCTGATGTTTGTACAATATTTAGAGAAACATACAATCACAACATAGTTGATAGGAAGTCACAACATGCCCACATGGTTGGGTTTGCCCGACAGACCGCCCAGTTATTTCCGGTTCAAAATAGCCATTTCCAGGTCAAAACATCTAGCATGACTAGGACTCCGTGGCTTTGCATGGTTGCATAAAGTGCATGCGGCCATGTAATCTACGTGCATGCGTGGAGTAGCCACATGCGTTCCTGTACACATGAGGCCCACTCTTTAAAAAGCCGGTGCCATTCTTGCACTGGTCTCTTCTCTTCTCTTCTTCTCCTCTCTTCTTCTTGTCCCGCATGGCCTGTCATGTCTGTGTCTTCCTATCCTATATTAATAAACAGCTCTTCTGTGGATTTGTCCTGTTTGGGACATGTTCCTCGCGGGGTAAGAGTGCCAAAATAACTAACAATAGTATTCTAACTAGCTTGAAGGTATTACACAAATGTGAACCCCTCAAATGTTATATTAATAAAACTATTAAAACTATCAAGGCATACCTGAAAATAATTTCAAAAGGATATAATTGTTGTATTATATGACAGTAGTATATGTTGGTAAACTATATTTTGAAAATCATTTTCAAAATACAGATTTATCTCCATGTTATATACTTTAATTGTTTGTCACAGGTGTTTTAGTTCTGCTATTTCCAAATAATATATAATTATTTTCATTTTATTTTGTATTATTAGTGTGTATAAGTATGTTCATATATGTATATGGGAATGTGTGTGTGTGTGTGTGTGTGTGTGTGTGTTGGTCTTATTTCAATTGAAGGTTTGGGAGTTAGGGAAAAATAAAAGCATGGTGAAAATAGATTTATGAAATATGGATATTTTCAAAATACTTAGAAATTCTATTTTTTGTAAGAATTTTATAGAATGGAGTGAGGAGGTTTGTGAGCATGGTAAACTTGCTTTCCTGTTTAGGTGGAAGGATGCCACTCTGGTCTATAGGATTCCAACTCAATAAGCTCTTTTTTAAATGATTGTGTTATTATTATTTACAACCCAACAGCTGTTTCCTCTTCTTCCTCTCCTCTCAGTCCCCCCCACCTCTTCTCTGCCCTCTCCCTCATGCACTCCTCCATTTCTGTTCAGAAAATGGAAGGCCTCCCCTGAATAGCAACAAAACAGCATATAAACTTGCACTAAGACTAGGTGCTTCCCCTCCTATTGAGGCCGGACAAGGCCACCCATTATGAGGATTAGGACGCCAAAAGCCATCAAAATGGTCATAGACAGGCCCTGCTCTCACTGTAGGAGTCTCACAAGAAGAGCAAGCTACCCAACTGTCACATACATTCAGAGTGCCTAAGTCAGTCTGATGCAGGCTCCCTGGTTGTCGGTTCAGCCTGTGAGACCAAGTTAGTTGATTCAGTGGCTTTCCTTGTGTTTTACTTGACCCCTCTGGGTCCTTCAATCCTTCCTCTCCTTCTTCCTCAGGATTCGGGAGCAAAACCTAATGTTTGGCTGTTGGTTTCTGCATGTTTTCATCAGTTGCTGGATAAAGCCTCTCTGATAACAACTGGGCTAGGCAGAATAACATTAGGCATCATTACATTGACTATTTCTTTTCTTTTCCCTTTCTTTATTTTTTTCTCAGTTGTGTGTGGTTCTTATCCTAGGTCTCTGGATCATCCAACTTCTGTGTCCAATTGCTCCAGGCAGGGTGTGGTATTGACTCCCTCTGTTGGCATGATCAAAAATTTGGGATTTTTGTTGGTGTGTTTTTTGTGGTTGTTGTTTTGTGTTTTGTTTTGTTTTAATTATAATACATGTTCCCTTTGTCATAAAGTAATATAACAGTACCTCTTTTTTAGTCCCACTGACATAAATTTGAGAATACTGCTTTAAGGAGACTCAGTAAACTCTGCATTTCACCTGTATTATTAGAAATTAAAATTTAGTAGGACAGGGCTGTGCCTGTTCACTTACTATTCCATCAGCATTTCTTAATTTATTTTTTACAGCAAACACTATATGACTCTCTAGATTTCAAATATTTTCTATATGATACTTTGTAGGAAAACAAAAGTTTGTCCTGCTTTAGCCTAGCCTTGGTTTAAAGTAAAGAATATGGCTTTTTGTTAATTTTCAACACACTGCAGATAATTAATTTTCTAAATATGGTAAAACAAAATTGCTTTACTAGAAAGCAGCCATGCATGTAACTGATTCATCAATGTCATACACATATTATGTTCATTAACACTTCATCATCTTCAAATTCATTTGTACTTGCTAGTGAAACAATTCTTATTTCATGAGATTAGACATAATGCACTGAATAGGTTTAATGTAGAGATATAAATATTTATGAATTTGAGAGTGAGATTGGGCTTTATAGTAAGGATAGAAGGAAAAAAAGGAAGAGACATGTTATGTAAAAAAAGTACATATATTTTAAATAAAGGAAAAAATGAATGAAACCAATAACTCTTGGGAAAAGCTTGATTGTTGCAATTACAGCTCTCTAACCAGCTGTTAATAATTTATGTAAGACATTTTGTCTATCTTTATTAAAATTCTGATTTGGAAAGAAAAAGCTATAGTGATATCATAATAATAGTTGTTGACACCATCAACTTAATTAAAATGTGGTGAACTTAGAGGCCAGTACCTATTATTAGTTCATAAATTTACAATACACCTTAACTATCAATATACTCAAATATCAATCACTGTGGCTTCTGAGTTATAAAAAAAATATGGTGTAATGCTTAGTAATCCTCATCATGAAGAATTCTAAACAATCTTAAGTGAAATTCAAAGTAGTTCTTAAACAATTAATGTATCTTTCAATGACTTTTCCCTCTGAATTCAAGCCATGTTTTAAAATTTCCATTCACAAATGAAGGACATATATAAGCAAGGATGAAGTAACCTTTAGGATAATCTACCAGATAATAAACTGGTGCTTTGCTCAATACACAATCTTCTTATAGCAGCCACGCTTGGGGAGTAAATTTCACTCATGGGGTATCACAAAATATTACAATCATTGTTTGTAATTGAGACAGAGTCTAGAGCACTTGGAGACCATGATGCAGGTCACTTGTTTTCAACCTCATCTGTTTTTCTTTGAGAACTTTTTTTCCCCCTAAACTTCTTTTGTAAAATGTTTAGAAGTCCTTCATGAAGGACAAATAAGAACTTCAAATATGTTAGCTGAGTTTTCATTCTGTGTACACAGAATCATGTCAAATGTTAGAAATATATAGGTTACCTATACCCAAATACTATCCATTTTGTTGCGATTGTCTTTAAGTGACTGACATCTACAATTATGGAGAATACTTATAATTGTTAAGTAATTATAATCCTATTGAACATCTATATTCATTGTATTGATAAATGTATTAATAAATATTATTGCTTATATTTCAAAATATTTGTGTAATAAATTCTAAAACATATTTTCAGATAATTATAAATTAACTGAAATGGGTCAAAGGACAGACATAAGCACTTACAGAAGAATCATATGAATACAAATAAACATGAGTATATTTTGAATTTGAAGTTGTCTAACAACTCAAAATGACTTTTAATCCTGTCTGGTATAGAAATAACTAGTGGTAAGGGTAGGGGAGGAATCATGTGGGAGATGGAGCTTACAATGGGATTTAAGAGAGGTTATGACATTGAAAAACAATTTATCAACCAACATTCAATTTTCCCAGATTAAGTTACAAACTGTAGTCTAGATACTTTGAAGTAGTTATCCTTAAGAGAACAGTAATGCTTGATGGAGTCCTAGAGCTAAAAGGAGAAAGGGACACTTACTCCCATTTATAACCCAGGAACTATCTTCAACTGGTAACCACTTGCAAATGAAAAGTTAGTTTCTTCCAAAGGAGAGTCACTGGGGAAATAAACTACTCATGAGGGTGGGGCTCATGCTCAGTGGATGGCCAACAACAACAACAACAACAACAACAAAATGAATTCAACATCTTCTGAGGTTCTCTTTCTCATAAAATTAAGGAATTTTCCTTTCCTTTGATTTTTTATCTTAGTTAATTATCCTCTCTCTCTCTCTCTCTCTCTCTCTCTCTCTCTCTCTCTCTCTCTCTCTCTCTCCTATCTCTCTTTTAACCATACAGATCCTTTGAGTATATATTGAGCTTTGCAGGTTTCTGGGTTTTGTTTGTCTGTTTGTTTTGTTTTTTGTTTTAATGACATTTCTGAGTGTGCAAACAAGTGGACCTCTGTGTCTTCATTTGGACTGTTTGTTTCTTGTGTAAAAGTTTAATATTTGAGCATGTTGAATGACTGAGTGGGACAGATAGACCCAGAAACAGTTCCAGGGGAGACCGCCCTGGGCTCTAGGGAGGAAGCATGGTCCTGCCCAGTGCCAGATGGACTGAGTGGGGCAACTAGACATACCCATAGGCACCTCCAAATGAGAAAACATGGCCTGCCCTTGAGGGAAGACAGGCCCTATTCTGGAGATCAAATGTATGGGTGTGCTATGTGAGGATGAGAGAGGGAAAGAGAGAGGGAGAGAGAGACAGAGACAGAGAGAGAGACAGAGACAGAGAGACAGAGAGAGAGACAGAGAATGGTTCATATTCTGTGGTCAGAGCCATAGCTGAAGAGATGAAAGCAGTGAAGAGTTTGCTGAGGTGAATGGCTTGATTGCCACCCAGGGTAATGGTGGTATCTGGGCCTGATTGGCTACCGCGGTCCATGTCTAGGTTCTTGGCCCTGATGCAGCCATGATCTGTGTTGATGGCCATGGTTCCTCATACCACCAAAGGCTGTGAAGATAGGGCTGTAAAGAGTTGGCTTCACTCCCTCAGTGGCTGCAACACTAGGAAGAACTAGTCCTGCTCCCAACTGACTGAATCCTCCAGGAGAAAGGTCCTACACATCACCAGGGTAATACAATAGACCTCAAGAAATGGACAAGTTGGCCTTGAGACATGAGAATGAGAGGGCTCTTTGCTCCTCTCTTGTCTGCCATGTGGTAGCGTGGGTGAGGGAAAGATACCCTCTTCCAAATGCCCCTCACTACTTGCAGCAGGTGGGGGATCTGACTCAACCTCTCACCCATGGAAGCATTCCAGAGAATGGTCCAGAGCCTTACCTAGTCACCACAGTAAAGTTAACCCTGTACAGGGGTGAAGATGTGCCAAACTTGAAGGCATGAGAGGAGTGTAGAATTAATTCTAATTGGTCTGAATAAAAACCCAGAGTCAGATATGAGGGTAAATGCTGAAAAACAAGAGAAGTTGGGCAGCCAACTACTAGAGTTCTTACCTCTACCAAATCCTCAGCGTGAAAGATCCTGAGTTCCTTGTCTCCTCCTGCTTTATATTCCTTTTTCTGCCAAGCCATATCACTTCCTTTCTCAACCTCTCTAGTGTTGGGATTAGAGGCGTGTGGGCAACCATTTGCTGGTTTTCATTCTCTTTTAGACTGGATCAATCTTGTGTAGCCCAGGGTTGCCTTGAACTCACAGGGATCCATTTACCTATGACTCCTGAATACTGGGATTAAAGGGTGCACCACTACTGCTTGGCCTCTATGGTTAAGCAGTGGCTTAGCTACACACTCTGATCTTCAGGCAAGCTTTGTTTGTTAGATCACAAACAAAATATCACCACAGAAGAGCATAGCTGGTCCCGTCTCCTCCATCTCCAGTGTGGTGTAGGGGTGATGGAAATATGCCTTCTCCCCTGCCCCTACCACCTCTACCTGGTGAGAGAACTGACCCTCCATTTTATGAGCTCAAACACTTGGAAAAGTAGGCCTTGCACCTCATCTGGGCAGCACAGCAGAGCTGACCCTGGTGGGGTGAGCCACCCCAAGAATGTGAGCATGAGCCATATGGTCTTGTTCCTCATCTGCCATATAGTCACATTGGGTGGGGGAGAGAAGTTCCTCCAACCGTCTCTACACATGAGGGGAAGGTCATAGGACATGGGATAGTGGACTGCTCAGAGACCATAGGCATGGGAGATCTGGCCTCACCTGTCATTTACTGTATGGTGGTATAGGTGGTGGAGAGACACTTTTCTGCCCTGCTTCTGTCCCTTGCTTCTCGTGGAAGGAGGGGGAGCTGTCCCTAAGGCCATAAGAGTGGGAAAGCTGCCCATCATCATCTGCAGTTCGTGGGATAGTGGTTCCTGCATCTGGCCTGGGCAACACAATAGAACTGGCCCTGCTGGTGTAGGTGTGGGAGAACCAACCCTGAGAGCATGAAAGCAAGAAAACTGACTCTTCCCCTTGATCGTTGCTGCAAAAAGGTAAACTACCAATGCAATGCTGGAGAACTCACCTTGGTGATGAGAACAAAGGAGAGCTAGTGGGCTGACCAACCCTGCAACGTCCAAGGCCCAGAGCCAGAGTTATGAGAGAGCCCACACCACCATCTATCTCATCTATTATCTACTGAAGCATGTGAAAGGGCAGGTCCTGCAGACCCAAAGGTGCAGGATCTCCATGACACAGAGCAACAACAAGATAACCAAGAGAAATCCCAGTGATGGCCCAGCACTGATAGTGTAGCAGAAACCAGAAGGCTCAAACCAGAACAATGACTTTGTAATGAACACGTTCAAGTAAAGATGTATGGATAAAGAGTTTATGGTGTGACTCACTGTGTCAAAATACAGTTTCCATGAGACTGATTTTTCCTTTTATTTTTATTTTTTTCAATTTTTTTAAATTTTATTTTGGAGGAAGGTGCAACAGCAGAGGGCTGATACCAAAGGACAGGGAAATGAATGGGTTCGAGATACATGATGTGAAAGACACAAAGAATAAATAAAAAGAGTATTTTTAAAGTTTAATATTTAGTAAATCAATTAATATTAATTAACATTCAATAAATAAATAGTGATTACAAAGTAGCTCGATTTATTTTTCTATTTGCTTTTTTGTCTACTTGTGCTTACCTTCTACATCATCATCAAAAACACATGATTGTCGTGGGCCAGTTATTGTGATTTATGGGTCTGGCAGTCAGTAGTTTGCCCATAACTCAGAGAGTGAGTAGTTTCACCTTTATGCACATGAGTGCAGCACAAAATAGACAGAGGTAGTTACAAACAAAAGACAAATAATGTAGAAAATATGAAGGAGATGGGACAAGGGCATTAAAATGAGTTGGAGAGAAGTAAGGATGAAAGAATATAATTCAAATACATTTTACAAAGGTATGACATTTTCAAAGAATAAATAAAAACATTAAGACAAGAAAACAAAGGTATTAACATGAACCTTTAAGCCCTCTTTGATGAAAAAAAAAAGCTTTTCTGTATTTTTATAATTTAATATGTTTGAATTTTTTGAGAATCTCATGCATGACTACTGTATTTTCATCATCTTCATCCTCATTCCATTCTGTCTGAATCCCCTCCAATATCTCTCATGTTCATGAATTCTTTAATTATTCTCTCTCTCTCTCTCTCTCTCTCTCTCTCTCTCTCTCTCTCTCTCACACACACACACACACACACACACACACACACACACACTCACAGGGCAATGGAATATGAGTCAATTTAGCATTTACTGTTGCCAGCATATGTATATATTTAGGGCTGACTGCTTGAGAAAGGACAGTAATTGCTTATAGCTCTCTTTTAGAAGTCCAGCCTTGACAAATAGATAGGTACATAGACGGATTATTGTAGGAATTATGCATCTATACTCTTGCCTATACAAAAAGGTTTTGATTACATATATAGGATTGTGATAAAATTTGAAATTAAAAGATGATTCTCCCAACATATTCTTACTTTTTATGGCTGATTATATTTAAAAAGAATATTGGATTTCCATGTAAAATTGATAAGTGATATAAGTTCTTGCAAAATTAAGTTTCAAAGGTTTTAATATGAATTTTATTGAGTCATTATTTTTAAAAATCGACTTTTATTATTGTCCTGAGAACTCTAACATGATGGTGAAGTACTTTACCTCTAATATACAATTCAAACATTGTAGATGTAACCGTCTTGTTAAATAAGAAACACAGAGCCAGTTGCAGAGTTAAAAACCAAGAGGTCAGAGCAAGAGCAGAAAACCTTACCCTTCACTGCTTCTGCTGTCCTTCCTCTCCGCAAGAGACCTACTTCTGTGTGTCCTATCTTTTTTATAGACTTTCTGTTCTGTTTTCTCATTGGTTGTAAACCCAGCCACATGACCTCCTTATCATTGCCTGTCTGTATAGACCTCCAGGTCTTCTATGGGTGGTATTGAGATTAAAGGCGTGTGTCTGCCATGCGTGTCCGTGAACACACAGAGATCTACCTAGCTCTGCCTCCCACTACCACTCAGCTTCTGCTCTGGCTTGCTCTGACCTCAAGGCAACTTTATTAACATACAAATAAAATCACATTTCAATAAAAATAAAATATCACTATATTTCCCCTTTTCTATTTATTATTATTATTGTTGTTATTATTATTATTATTGTATTTGTGTTTTAATTTTACACATCAACCATGGGTTCCCCTGTCCTTCCCCCTCCTGCCCCCACATCTACCTTCCCCCCATCCCATCCCCTCCATTCCCACCTCCTCCAGGGCCAAGACTCCCCTGGGGATTCATTTAAACCTGACCGATTCAGTACAGGCAGATCCAGTCCCCTCCTTCCAGACTGAGCAAAATGTCCCTGTGTAAGCCCAAGGTTCCAAACAGTCAGCTCATGCACTAAGGACAGGTCCTGGTCCCACAGCCTGGATGCCTCCCAAACAGTTCAAGCTATTCAATTGTCTCACTTATCCAGAGGGCCTGCTCCAGTTGGGGGCTTCACAACCTTTGGTTCATAATTCATGTGATTCCATTTGTTTGGCTGTTTGTCCCTGTGCTTTTCCAATCTTGGTCTCAACAATTCATGCTCTTACAGTCCCTCCTCTTTCTCGACAATTTTTATTAGAGGGTCTGTTTTTCAAACTCAGCAAACTACCTGACTTAGAAATTGCCTGATTAATTACACAATTTTGTGAGTTCATTGTGTATGGTGATATTTTATTTGTGCTGAAATGTGGGGATATTTTATTTGTGCTTTGATAAATAAAGCTTGCCTGGAGATCAAGGGGAGAAGAAAGCCATTATAAGTAAAAAAGTCAGGCAGTGGTAGTACATGCCATTAATCCTATAACTTATCAGGTAGGATCTCTGTATGTTCAATGTCACACTAGAGAATAGAGCCAATTGTGATGACACATGCCTTTAATCCCAATACCAACCATAGAGACAGACAGAAACTGACAGAGCTGGGTAGGAAGAGGAAGTGAGGTAGCTGGGCTAAGAGAGCCAATGAGAGGACACAAAAGCAAGGTATATAAGGCCTAGGTAGACAGGAAATCGGCATTTGCAAGCTACAGAGATGGTGAGGTGAGGTTAACACATGGCTTTCCATATTTACCTGATCTCTCTAAGGCTTTATCCCAAATTTCTGACTCTGTATGTTTTATTTAATAAGACCATTTAGAAATTTTTGTACAGTTGTTTGCACATGGTGAGGAGTGATATTTTTACCTAAAAATGAAAAACACTTGTTAATTTGACATAAATGGTATTCCACTTTCTTTCTGGCTTTTGTGCTCTCAAACAACAAGAATTCATACCTACTGAACTACATTATCAATCAAGGTACAGTGGAGACTATCAATAACACAGAGAAACACATTATTATGTAAAAAACTTTTTAAAGAGTGATTACAATATTAAAATGCATCCCAATGGTGTGATGTATTTTTTATGTTCATGTGTGTGTGTTTATGTGTGTGTGTGTCTGTTTAGCACTTATTAAATATAAATGAAAGCATTGAAATAATACTTCTTCAATTCAGTTCTGAACTGTTTGCTTACTAGCTGATGAAATTGCAGTGTAGCTAACAAATGCCTTTGTTTCATCTTCCTTCTCTACTAGAAATAAAGCAGTAATTTTTTACCCTAAATTATGATCTATGAGGATTAAATAAGTCCATGTGACATGATTAAATAGAAAAAAATATTTGACTTTTTAATGTTATTATTTGTGTAAGGAAAGATGTGATTTTGGCCTTTGAATTGTATGCACTGACTGTTAACTTCTCAATAAGTCTGGGTTCTGTTTTCCTTCAGGGTTTTAGAAGCTTGGACTGTAAATTTCAATGAATAAATAAATATATTTGTCCTTTATACACTTAAGAATTTTGTAAGTGACATGATTATGGCACTGATATAAAATATGAAACCAAAGAAGTATTTAGCTTATAAGTATAATTTGCATACTGCAAAGTTTCAGTTTCTTGATTCTTGAAAATTATTTCTTCCTGTCTATAATTGACCAACATATTGAATATACAAATAGCTAAAAGATAATTAATTAAAGAATTGCTGAGATTTTTTTTGTTCTATTATTGAATTTGTTGACGAAGATTGTCCTAGTGTATAGGCATATGAACCTGAGAGTAGGTGAATCTTTGATATGTAATGTATCTAAACTGCTCTTACACAAGAGTTACATAAAAATGGCCTCACCACCACTCTATCTATTCCCAACAGTCACCTGCCAGTTTGAATACTTACATTTCATTGAAATAAACCTGCCAAGCATTCCAAGTCAATTACACACTAGATGCCAAGATCTTATGACTACTGTTCTTTCAATGTGTTAGGGATCTCATTGCTCCCTTTTAACTAAAAGAATTTCATACTACAATACAGTTTTGCTGATATAACTATTTCATGACTACAGTTATTCAATAGTAATAAATGTAATTATCTTTTAATGACTTAAATGATCAAAGGCCAAATATAAATATCCTGGGGGGGTATTTCCTATAACCTTCTTTTTAATAGATTCTTCTCTCAGAATACATCCCAACCACAGTTTCTCTTTCTTTCCCTCCTCCAAGCTCCCCCTCATTTCTCCTCTGTCGTATATTCCCCCACTTTCCATTTCTTCTTAGTAATTGTGTACTGTTGTTTCCCTAAGACTACTCCATCTATTATTGAACAATTTTGCTGTTATTTCAGAGAATTCTAGATGAATTAAATGACATAGGTATATGTAAATTAAGAGCTATTCTAGCATAGTGTCCCAAAAGGATTAGTATATGTATGATGCATGTTGTGTGTTAATATCCTATTTTAACCAATTACATGGCTTATGATGAACTGTAAGTGTTATTGACCCAACAATAATAAGTCAATTGCTTAGTGCTGAGAAGAATTTCAAATATTCACAGTTAAATGAAGTTTAATTTTGAAGTATTTTGATACAATGAGAAAATGATGTTATGAAAGTATTATTAACTTCCAAAATGTTCAAAATGGTAATCAATAATATAACAAAAGTGATAAAAAGCTACAAAGTATACTCTGTGGCATTAATATATCTATACATTATTATATGCAGCAAAATATTAATCACAATTAAAATTGAGAAAATAGAATTGAGAAGGACA